>NW_015506901.1:149051-153237 GCF_001515645.1 Sinocyclocheilus grahami
GCACATTTAAATTAAACTGAAGGAAATTATAAATTTACATGCTTAAGGATTATTTCACCCAAACATGAAGTGTGCCTGTGTGGAAAGTGTTCTTCTTGGGTCTTTCACAAAAACGAGTGAGCGCCATTTAAAAAAATTAAAATAGGCCCTATATAATATGCACGATATGCATGATATTTGTAGGGCCCTATGAAATCCGTTTTATTTTTCCTAAATTAGCCTAAGTTTTATTTTTTCCAAAATCTTTTTTTCCGAAACATGAATCTATCTTATATTCCAATGAAAATTAAAGAAAGCCTTTAATTTTTGTACATTCAAAATGCTACACAACAGATGTTTACTGTGTAACGAGCAATGTCACGGAATTCGTCAACTATTGAATGAATAAATCAAATGCAATTCAGTACACTTCAATCAAAACGCAATATGGACTAGTGTATGTGAATATTAAATGGCAAAAATACTATTAAGCTACTACAGACGACAACCGCGAGCGTTGCCCGTGCTTAAATAGCACAGACGGTTGTCGTGGTAATGAACACCACAGCAACCACTTGCGCGTCCGCACTGAACTCACATCTCGCATATAAAAAGCATTTTAGGGGGCCCTTTGCTTTTGGGGGCCTAAGGCGGTCACCTACCTTTGCCTAATGGTTAAGTCCGCCTCTGCCATATACCACACCATGTTACAACACAGTAGGGCTATTGCAAACAGAAACATTACTGTACTACATCGATGTTTCCTGTCGGCTCAATTTTTGAGTGGACTTTGCTGTTCCGATGAGCATGAATGGTATACGAGTGGAGCGACTGAGCGGAGCACACACGCATAGAGCGGTATAATACGCAGAGCGTCACACCACGTGAAAGTGAAACCTGAGCGGTGAACTAATTTTCGGCAGCCGAAATTTCGGCGCATCTCTAATTATTGGCGATATCAGAAATGGATATTATATAATATATGTTTTTTTGAACATGTTAGCAATTTAAAAATATCAAAAAATGATTTTTTTTTACATGGCACCCCTGTTCCCTTTCAGTCAGTCACGTTCTACGTTACGTCAGTCGTGACTGACGAATTGGGATCTCTCCCACCCCTGGTTGGGAAACACTGGTTTAGAGCATTAAAAATAATGTAAAAAGAGTAGAGGACATCGGGACTCAATTTCTTTAAAAAAATAAAAAGACATGAATGAACATACATAGGCAAAAACAATAGATTTTTAAAATCACCAATACATTTTTAGTTTTTAAGATTTTTTTTTTTTTATCAAACTTTGTATAAAGATGATTCTCAACTATGTTATAACAGAATTATTCAATATAATATTTTTCTTTCTGCAAAATGTGTGTAAAATGGCCATAAACATGTTTTCTCATTATATACAATGTATCTATAAACTAAATTGCATATTAATGTGTTTTTGTGACAACATGTAATGAAAAAACAAGTGTAATAATTGGAGTATTAATTGACAAGATTTTCATAATAATATATAATATTTCATCGTATATAGAAATATAATTTCTTTCCCTATTCATTTGTTGTGTCTCCCAAAATGCGTAATAAACATGCTTTTAGTTCCGGTGTCCTCATACGAGGACATGTATGAAATCAACGTCCTGTTTCGTAACAGAAAGTCATATTTTGATTTGAAACCCCATAACATTTTCTGTTTATGACACACAGTTTAAAAATTAGTCTGATTTAAATGACAATTACAAAATATGATCATATTTCCATAAGAGTGTCACTAAATTAATTTCAGACATTTTTGAAGACCAAGGAGAGGGAGTGGTCATGGTGAAACATCCAAACATTTAGTATCTCTGAAAAGCCCTGAATGTGCTCCGTACAGGACATCCTAAAACTTAAAACTGTGGCATGTACAGTCTCAGAGAAATTCACAAAAATATAATGTCCTCATATGAGGCTGCAGGGTCTTAAGAGGATAATATGATACATGTGTGAGTGCATGTATGAAGAGATCAAACTATCAGTGTAAATTATGACATTTTGAAATTTGTGCATTATGTAAGGTGCACAGTCAGAGTTGGTTTATGAATGTCTGTCAATATAAAATTGGAAAACAGCATGAGTTGTGAAATATTTTGAGCATAAGATCTCTCTTTCTAGTAAATAATTGGTGCATTTTTATTTTTTTACAGACATAAACTGCTGACAACGATTACAGGAACAAGCAAGTTCAGCTTTCACTCAGCATAATGCAAAGAGTTAAAGGACATTAAAGGTTTTTGCAGCTTTAAGATCGCCTAATGAAGGGTTCAAAAACCTTTAGGCCTATAGCCCAGAGTTCAACCTACTGTGTCACACCATCTACAGCCACAACATTCAACATTCAAGTGTTGTAAATTGTTGTAGTAGTTCAAAGCACTTTGTTACTGCAGGTACAGCAACACTTGTTTTTATTAGAGTTACTACTCAAGACAAAGGATATTTTTAAAGACATTTATGCTTCCACATTCTTCATAAGTTATGACCATGTAATATTCAATAAGAAATTTTCATTTTTTAAATTCATAATCAAAATACTTTTTACAGCTGTTTTGTAACAGTGTAGAATAATGTTATGAAATATATTAGTCAAATTCATTCACCTTCAGTGTGTCCAGAGTGGATGTTTGAAATCAGCACTAAAAACACAAAAATCTCATTACAGTGTCAACATGGAGCTGATAATATATATTATACATCAGATATAATTTATTCTTCTTTCTTTGCTTGTGAAACACCACACTTTTACTCTCAAATATTTCTCAGCTTCACAACACAAAAATGTTATTTCTCCAAAGGTTTCTAAGGTTTTCTAATTTGAAGATTTACACAAGTTAATCACAGGTGTTTCCAGATAAGCACTGACAAATCTGTTTGATATTTTATCATTTTCATCATCAAAGCAGAGAGAACTTGAACTTATTTAGGGAACTTGTTTAAGGAAGCAACCAGTGTGTTCACAAGCAGATGGATGAATTATGAATCTTCCTTCATACTTACTAGTGAATATTTACTTAAAGCATCAGACAGTAAACTGTGCAAAAGCAACCAAACAGAACTGATTCTACAAACATCTTTAAACAGCACAAATTCCAATGACTGAACAGAGAGAGACTGACATAGAACACTCAATTTATCTTTTACAAACAGCACTAACTTTCTCTTCCTCTCTCAAGCTCATCTTTCACTCATATAACATGGCCTAGAGCTGGATTTGAAACTCAGAGCAACAAGAAAATATATAAATAAGGAACACAAAATTACTTGCTCCTTTATATAATATAAAATCCATTATCATCCATTTAACTATATTCAGATAAAATAATACTCACAGAGCACAAGAGGAAGTTCCATACTGACTGAATGATGACAGACGGTTAAAGACACAGACTGTGTTAAAGCCTCAAAACTTCCTGAAACCTGCAGTCAGATCTTTAGGAACACCGTGACAGAAGTTTAATGAACAAGGAAACTCAAACAATACTTTGATCTTTATTGTAATTATAATATTACCTGTATTTATAAAAGGACCAGGTGCCTCATTTATCAACAGTGCATATGCACAGATGTGTGCATAATGAGTGCGTAAGAACAGTTTCACGCAGAGTGTGGGATCTACCAACTTGTACTTATATGTAGAAATGTGTGTAAATATAAGCACACCTCTCAGCATGCTTATGCAGAGAATCTAATGGTAGAGCAGCGACGCTACACATAAAAAGCATTTAAGAGTGTCACAGTATGCATTAAGCAATCCACATATGTCCTGTTGTCACGAATCCGGTCCATGAACTTCCGTCTGCTCGTCACCAGATGTCACCCTTCCACTACTATGGACTCTTGGTATTGTAATAGTACTCTATGGTACTATTGCACTTCACCCGGACTACAGTTCCCATCATCCATTGCACTGATTACACACACAAAGCACTGATGGCATACAGCTGTCATCAATCACACCTTCCCTATATAACACTTAAGCTGCATCCGAAATCGCATACTTCCATACTATATAGTAGGCGAAAAACAATATGCGCGGCGAGTAGTATGTCCGAATTCATAGTATTTGAAAAACAGTAGGCGAGAAGTACCCGGATGACCTACTACTTTCGCCCGAATTCCGTAGCATGCATACGATGGACACTTTACTATCCCATGAGGCCACGGGAC
>NW_015506901.1:153414-157792 GCF_001515645.1 Sinocyclocheilus grahami
CTACATCCTAAGCTACTGTTAATAAATATGCCACAGCTTGTCAATGTAGCATTAATAGCTTGATAATGACTAATCTGCTTTGCCATTACAGGGACTGATGAACACGCTCCGCTGCTTATTCAGTGGAGAGTGGCTGATGAAGCCCTTAACTGGAAAGCCTAATGCTGCCATCAAAGGGTTTGAGTAAGTAAACAAGTTATGTAAAATGTGCTTTTATTCAGGTGCTGTTGACACTGAACGTAGTAAATACTAACACTTCAAGCAAAGGTCTTACTGCCTCCTTTTTATGCTTGATTTCTGTCGCTCAAATCAAAAGAAAGTGGGAGAACCTAAAACAAAAATATACAGTAAGATTTTTTTAGTTTACCCCAAAATTTTTATTGGTTCATGATTTGATCATGCTAATATTTTTCCATGTCATAGTAATGCAGTAATCTAATGAATGTAATTGACTGTCTTGATATTGTGCTTTTCAGACCCGGGATATCCAACAAAGATATGGAGGAACTTCCCCTTGTGGTCAGTGATGGGCTGCAGCTGAACCGAGTGGAACAGCTTCCTATTACAATAGCATGGGGCATCACTTGCTGGTGGCTTGATCCGGATGTGGCATCCGTCTATTGCACCAGCTACCATGTGGAAAACTGGAGACCCAGCCAGCTGGGCAAAACCTTCCCCCACTGCCTCCAGGTCATCCGGGGTCGGGAAAGCGACCAGCCTCCATAGAATTGTTACGGGGCTGACGAGACGTGAGACTTGCGGATCCATTCGCAGAGCTTTTATTGGAGAAGACAGAGACGTGGTCATACAGCAGGCAGGGGTACAGATCCATCTTCAAAATACAAACGAAGCATTGGCACAGCAGCATTCAGGCGGTAGTAGGTTGTAGGGCTCACAGTCTGTAAATGTGTGTATATATATTTTTTAGAATATGTATATTATTTATTATGTTTATATTACTTGTTATTTATGTATATATATTATATCTATCTATAATATTTATTTAGGCTATGTATATATTGTATGTATTCATTCTCTCCCTCTCTCTATTTATTCAATTGTGTATTATGTATTCATTCAAGTTTATTCATTGATTCATGTCTTTTGTTTGTCCTGTGTATTTTTATGCATTTATTTATAACAATAAATTACTTTATTTCGTTGCTCCAAATGAGCCTCTGTCATGGTGTTCACTGACATGACTTTTTATTCTGAGGTAAGATTTGCCAGCTAAATAGGTGATTGTACTTCCCTTATTTGATAAATGATTTAATAATAATAATTAATAATAGGTGTGATCTTTTATTTATTAGAGCTCTTTTATCCAAAGCGACTTACAAATGAGGACAACAGAAGCAATCAATTGTAGAATTAAAACAACTAAAAACAGATTCAAAACTAAAACTTCATAAATACTACCTATACACATTTTAAAAATGACGAAATTAAATGACAAATGCATACAATTTCATAAAGCTAAAAACAATTCAAAATAGTAAAGAACAAAAGGTATAAGAGTATAATAATGATTCTAACATCACACGAAGCCAAACACCCCCAAAAAAACTACACGTGTATGTACAACCACACACGCATACACACATATATATATATATATATATATATACACACACTTATAAATTCAATATTATTTCATTTGCATTTAGTTTGTTGAAGTATTAAAATAACTCCAATTAAATAAAACTTAAAAGACCTATACAGACATATTAAATTCAGACATAATTTAACAAATTAAAATTAGTAACAAATACAAATCAAATGACAGTTATGTATTGATTATGTATTGATGTGCAAACTGCGAAGTGAAATAAATACATAAACAGACTCACAGTGTACAGCGATATTAACAGGATGATATTTCTCTCCAGATTCAGACTGACACCAGTACACTCCAGTGTCTGATGTGATGGAGTTGATTGTACATGTAGATCCTGTTTGTGATCCCCACACTGATGATGAACAATCTTCTAGCAGCCCCCAACTCTCTGTGTATCTTCTCACTCTCCATCTATCAGAGTTACTCTGGTCCTCACAGCTCAGAGAGAGAGAGACAGATGGGAAGTGTTGAGTTCTGCTGGGACTGATGATCAGATAGACTCGAGGAGAAACACCTGAGAAGACAATTAGAGCTCTTTGGAAATGTTTTAAAATAATTTAAGCATGAAATCTCACTTTTTAAATGGGTTAAACATTTTTGATAGGCCTGTTTAATTGTTTTCCTTTAGGTTCACTGATAAAAATAATATTAATGATAATATGAGTAACATATCTGTTACTCATATTACCAAAAAGTAATATAATATGAGTAACATATGTGTTACCCTTACCAAAAAGTAGTGTACTTCAAGTTTATTTTAATTAAGTATACTTAAGTAAAGTTCAAGTATATTTTAAGTATACTTTATGTAGTAAGCATACAAATATCAGTGTACTAGTAGTATACTTGTAAGTGTACTATTTCAATACTCCTTGGGACTAAATTGGCCCACTTTCTAGTATATAAAAGTATAATTTTAAGTATACTTTAAGTATAACAGTAATAAACTTTGAGTACACAGTTTACATCAAAATGTTTAGTTTGTACTGCAACTATACTAAAAGTGAACTTATAGGTAAACTGATAGTTTACTAATTAAATACTTGTAGTAGCATTTTTAGTACACTTTGAAGTATAGTCTCAGTAAACTACTAGTTTAATACTGCAAGTATACTCGTAAGTTCTTTAAGTGAACTTTACATCATACTTTAAGTATACTACTATGTCCCTATTTAGGTATTAATTTGTATATATTTTGTTACATGAATATCTGAACATACAAAACATCAAAAGAAAGAACAGGGTATCTGCTTGTAAACAAAAACATTTAATTCTAGCTTCATGCATTCTTTTTAAAATGCATGATATCACATTTATAAATTATGTTTGTTGGGGTAACTCAGTGTATTCAGATTAACTGAAACAGGGCCAGATCAAAGCTCATGGGAGTTAAGGGTCACCAGTACATGCACATAAAACCAATTAAATGAGTTGCTACCACATCAGAATCAGAATGAGCTTTATTGCCAGGTATGTTTACACATACGAGGAATTTGTTTTCGTGACAGAAGCTTCCACAGTGCAACAGAATGACAGTGACAGAACAAAAAACACATAATAATAATAATAAAAAAAAAATAGAACAAGTAAAATAAGGAATAAAAAAATATATATATACAAATCGACAATTGTATGTACAGGTATATTATGTGCAAATTGAAATGTAGACTGAGTATGTGTGTTAGATAAATAAGTGTATGAGTGAATAAATAGTGTGTGTTCCACAGTTATTGTCAGGTGTTCATGAGATGGATGGCCTGAGGGAAGAAACTGTTCCTGTGTCTGGCCGTTCTGGTGCTCAGAGCTCTGTAGTGTCGACCAGATGGCAACAGTTCAAAGAGGGAGTGTGCTGGATGTGAGGGGTCCATAGTGATTCTGCCAGCCCTTTTGCTCATTCTGGATGAGTACAGTTCTTGGAGAAGGGAGGGTTGAAAGCACATTAAGCACTCATGAAGCACATTATATCTTACCTGATGAAGCAGTTAGAGCGTACCAGCTGAATGTCCAGCCTGTAGAGGAGCCGTAAACCTCACAGATCAGAGTCACTGGATCTTCTTCAGTCAACCACTTCTGTGGAGAAACACTTAAAACTGCCTTGGCTCTATCTGAAATAGAGAAATCACTCATTAATAACATGTAAAGAGTGTGTGTATGAAGAGATGATCAAACTCACCTGATACCGTCAGTGTAACTGCATCACTGTTTTGTGAGCTGCGTGATCCTCCTCTCTCTGCTCCATAACAGAAGTATTTACCTGCGTCAGACTCAGTAACAGACCTGAATGTGTGTTCCTGTAGTTCACTGAAAACACTGTTTGAACCGTCTTTATACCAGCTGTACTGCCAGCTAGTGACTCCTTCACCATCAATGTCACATCGGAGAGTGACTGTCTCTCCTCTGAATACATGTTGAGCAGGTTTAATGCTCACTTTGGCTTTTGGTTTTTCTGTGCAATGACAACAATTTACAATGAAAACAATGTGCTGTTTTTACAGAATAAAAACATGAGTACAAAACATACATGCTAAATCAGGTTAAAGTGTTGTTTTCTTTAAGCGATTCAGTCAATTATTTAGGCTTATGAAATCATTTGTGCAGGAAGTAAATAAGGAAATGCACTTGCCGTATATTTTGTCACTGTTACTGATTCACTGTAATCTGTGTAATGTCCTTCTCTTCGTGCTCTGCACCTATACTCTCCTCCATCAGAGACTTTCACTTGTAGGATCTGTCTCACAACAGACCCACCTACATGATGGA
>NW_015506902.1:0-42580 GCF_001515645.1 Sinocyclocheilus grahami
TATGCATGTTATGATAGACCACTAGTTAATATAACCTCACCTACATGTTTGAGGTAACGAGTGGAGGACAGAGGAGCCTCTTAAAGAGGACGTTACAGGTCTGTGAGAGCCAGAAATCTTGCTTGTTTGTAGGTGACCAAATACTTATTTTCCCGAGGAATTTACAAATTAATTCTTTAAAAATCCTACATTGTGATTTTCTGGATTTTTTTCCCTCATTTTGTCTCTCATAGTTGAGGTATACCTATGATGAAAATTACAGGCCTCTCTCATCTTTTTAAGTGGGAGAACTTGCACAATTGGTGGCTGACTAAATACTTTTTTGCCCCACTGTATAATACGCACCTACCCACACCCCTAAACCGTATCATATGCACAGCAAAGTCCATTTCTGCATATATAGTACTCCAAATAGAAACACAAAATTGTGTCATTGAAATACAATTTTCACACAAAGTGTGATGGACTTGCAGCTGCGCTGTGCAAACTGATTGGTGTATAACAACAAAGTCCCGCGAGAGCAATTCGAAATATAAGCCATCAGCTCTCTATCGCTCTAGCTGTACTTTGATCTTGTGCATTGAACACACTATATTTTAGACACCAATATTGTCTGTTTTTGCTCAAATATGCAAACGCAAATATTACTTATCAAAGCTACAGCAGAACTGTTGTGCGTCAATGAGCAACACACAGCAGTGATTCATTTCTGAATGAAACCACATTGGAATGAATCGGGTGAACCAATGATTCAATGGCCCATTCATAAAGAGACCCATTTAAAGATCAGCCATTTGAATGAATCAAAATAATTAATGACTCAATGAATTACTTAAGACATTTACCGACATCTACTGGCAGTTTCAGTGAGTTATTTGTAGAACCTGATTTTACCAGGTGTGACATGTTCCTGGATCAACATCTTTGTTGACCCTGGAACAACATTGTGATTAACCAATCAGATTTGAAGAACCAGTTTATAGTTTTTGCGAAGTTTAGGCTAACAATCAGTGTTTGCTGCTTGTACATCAGTGTCATTCATCTATCATTTCCTCAGATTTTAGGGATTACTCATGGTTAAGTTTAGGTTTAGGTGTAGGGATATGGTCAAGACTAAATTTTTGTCTTAAAATGTTGTTCCAGGGTCAACAAAATATGTTGACCTAGGAACACATCTAACTCAGCAAAATCAGGATGTGTGTGTTATTTAGAGTATCACTTCATTAAAATAAATAAATAAATAAAAATCATATTTCCATGTTAATTAAAAAAAAATCTGAAAATTATATATCCATATTAATAAAAAACAATAATAAATAGAAAGTTCACCCATAAAATGTAAAAATTTAATTCTTTCTAAAGTTACTTTTTTTGTAAAGTCTACTCTATTTGATGCTTTTCTCATTTAACACAACAATGCGTGTGTGCACCGCTGATTAATTAGAAAAATAATTAATTAGAACATAATAATTGCCATATCATATAATTAATCAGATTAAACGTTTTATTATTATATAGTTTATATTTATATAGTTTAGAACAGGGGTGTCAAACTCAATTCCTGGAGGGCCACAGCCCTGCAGAGTTTCGCGCCAACCCTAATTAAACACACCTGATCCAGCTAATCAGGTCTTTCAGGCTTACTGTATTTGAAAACTAGATTGATATGTGTGTTGGAGCAGGGTTGGAATTAAACTCTGCAGGGCTGGGGACCTCCAGGAACCGAGTTTGACACCCTTGGTTTAGAATAATGAAATCATTCTAATATGCTGATTTGCTGAAACAGTTCTGATTATTACAAATGCTAAAATCAGTTGTGCTGCTTCATATTTTTACTTTTTATTCAGTTATATTAAATTTGAATGCTGTTTTTACTGAATTTTTGATCATATAAATGAATAAATGTAGCCTTGACTTCTTCCAAATACATTAGAAGATCTGAACTATTCAAATGTTTTGCTTGCTTGTGTATGCTTGCTTGCTTGCTTAAATTTGTATGTTTACTTGCCTAAAATGTAACCTAACATGAAGCTTGATTACTTTCCAGATAGCGTGAAATTACGGGGTAATGCCGGGAATACTACCGTGCTGATCAAGCCATTGATGGAATAAAACACGCTCCGGGTGCAGCCTCATTTTGTACTCATACAAATTTTGAGACAAATCCGTGGTGGAGGCTAGATCTGATGGATAATTACTATATTAGTACAGTGACCATCACAAACAGAGCTGACTGCTGTCCAGAACGACCCGACGGAGCAGAAATTCACATTGGAAACTCCCTGGAAAACAATGGCAACAACAATCCCATGTAAGAAAGTTACTCACGTAACTGTAAACGTAACTTTTTTTTAAGAAGTGGGGATTTTATGTGAAGTTGTACTTTTTCCAAAAATTTTAAATAGTTACGAATTGCCATGAGCGGGTGTTGGATAATCTATGGCAGTTTTTAGTGCCACATTAAATAAATAAATACGAGATTAAAGTCGTAATATTTTGAGAATAAAGTCAAATTTACAAGAATGAAATCTAAATTACGAGAATAAATTTGTAATATTTTGAGAATAAATTTAAAATTATGAGAATAAAGTCGTAGCAATATGAGAATCAAGTGAAAATTAGGAGAATATAAAGTCATAGAAATTTGAGATAAGCTTTGTACTGTTACGTTTAATGAAAGCTGAGACTTTGTGTTATAAGTTCAATTTTAAAATGAAATTATAACTGCACACTCGTTTAAGTATGGACTAATCTTTTAAGATAAATTTCATCTATAAGTTATAAGTTCAATCTATAAATTCAATCGTATCTATAAATTAAATATTATCATGACATACAAACAATTGTATCAATGACATACAAAAGTGTTTCTTCCACTTTACTACTAGTTAAAGCATGAAATAAACAGAAATGAACATTAGAAGCAATTAAATAAACAGTAGAGCGAAAGGAAAGGAAAGGACATGACGTGTGGAATTTTTGCTCTGTATTTAACCCATCCAAGTGCACACACACACATCAGTGAGTAGTGAAACACACACACACACACACACACACACCCGGAGCAGTGGCAGTTGGAGGTGTGGTGCCTTGCTCAAGGGTCTCACCTCAGTCGTAGTATTGAGGGTGGAGAGAGCGCTGGTTATTCACTCCCCACACTGACAATCCCTTCCGGACCTGAGACTAAAACCCATCACTGTTGTGCTTTTGCAGTTATTTTTGTCTCCATTGCTTAACAATGGAGCTCCAGTTTTATATGTTATGATTATGTAAAAGAGATTTTTGCACCCCTGCTGTTGCATTCTGTACTGTACAGAAATATGCATTACTATTTAATTTGAAGGTAGATATAAGGTCCAGATTTGCTCAACAAGCCATTGTGGTGCTTAATTTCAGTCTACATTAATTGGGTGTGAAATTATTGTTTTGTTTTCCATCATCTATTTGACTCTCTCTAGTTGTGCTGTGATTGCTAGTATTCCAAAAGGAGAGTCCTACAGCTACTCATGTCATGATATGGAGGGACGTTACGTGAACATCATTATTCCTGGAGATAGTAAGGCTGTTACTCTCTGTGAGGTTGAAGTCTATAGGGGTTTTCCAGGTAATTCACGATGTATTTAAATACATTAATAAAAACATACACTATGAGGTAGAAATATGCATTTGTGTTGTACTTGTAAACGACAGACACAATAACTGCTTCAACAAAAGTTCTCAGACATTTAGAAGCAAAAGTTTCCCTTTACAACAGTATAACTCTGAACACAGTTCTGTCTCACAGCCTTGTTTTCACTTAAGTTTGATTTCTATCTAGACAAAAGTCCAGAATCACATTTATTTCTCTTGTAAAACTCATTCCATGTCTTGTATTCACTTATTGCATTTGTGTTTTTTCAGTGCTAAAAAACTTTGTGAGGATGAAATTTGACTCCAATACTGATTTAGCTAGCCCAGAGAGTGACAAACTCCTCTATCAGGTTAATTTATTTATTTTTTGCTAAATATAAAAGTAAAACCTAAAAGCATGAAATTAAGAAAAGACACTTTATACTAGCTGTCGGTTGCGGAAATCAGCTGCTTTGCAGATTAGTTTCATAAATGCTCTTTATTTGGAGAAATATATTTCCGATACAGCATGTTTAAAAAGTACTAAGAAACTCATCTGAAAATATCAAGAAAAATGTAACACCGCTTGATGTTTTTTAGTTGCAGTCTGCTCTGGATGTAAGAGGGATCACCAATGTCAAACTGTCCTGGACAAAACCTCCCCAGCGAGAGGTGAAACAGGGCGTAGAGCAAGGTAAGCACATTTACACAACCCAACTCTTGAAGAATATATTATTTGGTTAAGACTAGACATAATTATATGAGAGTCTGAATATACCTCCTTTACAGGTCCGTGTCAAAAAATCCATTAACCTGGATGCACAAAATGTCTTCAGAGGGAAAAGAAAGTTTCCACATTGATTCTGCTTAAATAAAAATTGCAAAAATACAGTAAATAAATATAATCCAGCCAATAAATTAACATGCATATTCTACAAAAACGTTATTAATAATTTTAAGTTAATTTTCAGAATTTAAATGATTAGTATAGACGTCTTTCATTCTCTCATCAAGTTATCACAAATCACCACAGTGGTGTGCTAAATAAAGCACGACTGATTATTTGTATTTCACTGTTCATTAATTAAGTGGTTAGTATCAGAACCTGTAACATACTTTGATAAGTACAAAATTCATGAATACCTCGTGAAAATAGTTCCATTACACAAAACAATGTTTTAACAGCTATCAAGATTCCAAGCAATTTGTGCACTATATTCCAAGTCTTCTACAAATGTAGCTTTAAGTGCCTGCCCTGGACAACAATTTGTACAGTCTGCATGTTGTTTATACTTTTTCATATGTCTGCATGGTACTTGTGCTTCCAATAAACACAATATCGATTCAAATTACTGTGTTTTAAGTTTTCTAACAACAATTTAAAAAAAAATTCTGTTTCCTTTTTCCACCCACGTTCCACTTTGCAATAACCTCTAGGCAAGGCAAGGCTAGGCAAGTTTATTTATATAGCACATTTCATACACAATGGTAATTCAAAGTGCTTTACATAAAATAAATCAAATAATAATAAAAAAAAATAATCACAACAATAAAACAAGGAATTTAAAACATTGAAAATGATTTACAATTTGATTTAAGATGTTTAAAATGAATTTAAAACAGTTAAGAATAGAAAATGATTATACATAAAATATATATAATGCAATCAGTTCGGACATTGCGCAGTGTTCATTCAGTAAATGCACAGCTAAACAGATGAGTTTAGTATCAAACGCAGCACTGAGATCTAGTAGTACCAGCACTGATATTTTGCCAGATTCAGAATTTAAATGAATATCATTTACTATCTTAATGAGCGCTGTCTCTGTGCTGTGATCGGAAACCAGATTGAAAATTGTCCAGGTGTCCATTTGAGTTTAAGTATTTGTTCAGCTGATTAAAGACTACCTTTTCAATAATCTTGCCTATAAAAGGAAGATTTGATATTGGTCTATAGTTGCTCAATATGGTGTTATCAAGATTGCTCTTTTTCAGAAGGGTTTTAACAACTGCAGTTTTCAGGGAGTTTGGAAAAGTCCCAGAAAGAAGTGAGGCGTTCACCACTTCTAAGAGATCTGCTTCCAAACTGTTTAGCACCCTTTTGAAAAAATATGTGGTTGACGATTTAAATCTCTCAAGATTGACCGATGCATCACACCAAAGAATTTTGGTCCCATCAGGTCTGCACAACTACACCACTTCAGTGATGCGTGTGAAAGTGGCTATGGCTGTGTCACATACCTGCAAATAACAAATTCACTGAATCACATTTATACTTTCTTTATAATGGGAAAGTCTAGAGTGGCACCATTAAAACAAACCACTGTGCCCAGAATGGAACTAACTGCAGCAGTACTGGCTGTACATATGGAACGAATAATACATTTAAAAATAAAGTTATTTTATTCATATTTAAAATAAAGATGCATATTCTGCTTGTCAAAACATCTTCTGGACGGACTGCACATCTATATTAACCTATTTGTGAATGTGTTGTACGGCTTCCGCCATCAGGTGATGCACTTGAACAAGTTAAGAGCATGTAACAGTAACTTCCCTTATGAAAATTAACCATGGTTTTATCATAGTAAAAGTGTAGTAACCATGATTTTTGGCAAATTGATTGCTATTTGTATAACCACAGTTTTACTAGAAACACCATGGTTAAACTATGGTTTGTGTAGCAAAATCCATATATAATTTGTGGTTAACATTGTCTAACTATAGTACTACTTTTTTATGTGTAGTATTTACTGTAAGTTTTGTTTGTTTGTCATTATTATTATTATTATTATTAGTAGTAGTAGTATTACAAACAAACAAATAAATAAAACTTACAATAAATAAATAAATACACTTTTTTGATAAAAATAAAAATATTACCACAAATTATAACTGGTCAACAGCTAGATTTCTGAAGGGGTGTAAAATATTTGATCATTTTACACCCATTCTGAGATCCCTGCATTGGCTGCCTGTTCAGTACAGAATTGAGTTTAAAATGATTCTATTTGTCTACAAATCATTGATCAATTTAGCTCCGCCTTATTTTACAAACCTACTTCATCCCTACATCCCCACAAGACGATTACGATCCGAGGAAAAACTTCTCCTCCAGATCCCTCGCACTCGTCTAAAGACGAGAGGAAAAAAGCGTTTGAAGTGGCTGGTCCTACTCTCTGGAACAACTTACCATCTCATATTAGAATGGCCTCCACTCTACCTGTTTAAATCTTGTTTAAAAACTCATCTTTTTACTTTGGCGTTTATTAATTGATTTCATTATAGTCATGTTATGTGTATTTGACATTATGCTATTAATATTTTACTTATTGTATTTGTAGAGTGCACAGCACTTTGGTCGGCTTTTAGCTGTTTTTAAATGCGCTTTAGAAATAAACTTGAACTTGAACATAGGGCCAGGTAGGTTTGGACAGCTTTTTTCCCTTAAATGAAATCATCATTTAAAAACTGCATTTTGTATTTACTTGCATTATCTTTGTGTAATATTAAAATTTGTTTGATGATCTGAATCTTTTAAGTATGACAAATATGCAAACAAACAGAGACAGCTATCGGAGATGCTGCTGCCATATAAGTCCGTGGCAGGCAGCAGTCACAAACAGCGACCGCGGCTGTATTCAATATTACAGACATATTGGCACACTTATTGCTGGATACACACAAACACATGCACATGCATTCACGCGTGCAGCAATTTCAGCTTTCTCTGATGTAGTGCAGCATCAGAAATTCACATATTAACAAAATGTATGATAAATGCATACAAATGACAGTCCTGTGGTATATAATGTTATTTTGTTGAAATGTAGTTTTTAAAATAAAAAGTATTACATTGAACTATGTAACCCATACTTGGAATTTGTGCTCACCCATCCAAGTGCACACACACAGCAGTGAGTAGTGAACAGACACACACACACACACACACACACACACACACACAGAGAGCAGTGGGCAGCCATTTTTTGCTGCAGCGCCCGGGGAGCAGTTGAGGGTTCGGTTCTTGCTCAAGGAAGAACCTCAATACCACAATCTCTGTCGTGGTATTGAGGATGGAAGAGAGCGCTGGTCATTCACTCCTCTACCTACAATCCCTGCTGGTACCAAGCTTTGAACCCGTAACCTTTGGCCAGTCTTGGCCTCTCTAACCATTAGGCCACGACTGGCCCCCCTGAGCTGCAACATTATTAAAGAATTACAGGCAGAACATGTGAATTATGCCTAATGTTATGTATGAACGAAGATTCTAGAAACAGATATTACTAGGGATGTAATGATGCACCACGAGTAAAATGATATGATTATACAATCTAATTTAGATTAAAAACTGCTGATGTTGCATGTATGTAGCATCTTTTTTGGATTGTGATTAAAATACAGTGTTTGTCTCTAATTTTAAATGGAAAGAGCACAGACAAAGCCTTAGTTTGTTTATATGAACAGATTTATTTTATTTGTGTTATTTATGTATTTATTTATTTGATTTGGGGTTTGTTTTAAAATTTCAATTTAGTTTTATTATTTGGCATATTTCAATTTCACAAAGAAATGTTCAGCATTTTGTCCAAGCAATAATAAAAGGAGACCTTTTCAATTATAATTTGTCTTAAATCTAATTTTGTAAAGAAAACAAATTGTGAGAAAATCATATTGTGAAATCAGTATCATGAATCGTATCGCATCGTGAGTTAAGTGAATTGATACATTCCTAGATATTACTGGCATTGAAAAAAAAAATTAAAAAGGAAAAAATCTTTCATGTTACGCACAAATTATTTTTTTCTAGAAAACAATCATTTCTGTCAATCTTTGAGAATAACAAACAAACAAATAAATAAATAAATATTATTTTGTGATTCAGATTTTGTGTACCATGATAACATAGTGTTTTCAAACTTCCCCTAAAAGTTCACACAATTACTTTGTCTAAATTTATGCTACAGTGCAACACAATATCATGATAACAAAATATTTTTGACTTTGCCCTAAACATTCGCCGATAAATACTCGCCGTTCTGTATACACAGCGTGGGTACAGACGAGAGCGCACGAACACACACTAACTTTGCGCACAGGTATTCTTCAAACCTGCTTACGTAAACTACACAAACTGTCAATCACTGTAAACGTCCTTGTGGTTGGCTAACACTTCCATCCATCAAAACTTTGCTGGCTAGGCATTGGCTGGCTTAAAACAGTCAAAAACTGAGGTGTGGAGAATGGCACCACGCTAAGCCTGTCAGCGACTCCGTCTCTGTTCTGGGTTATAACATCGCCTGTGATTGAAGGAGAGAGACGGGGTAGGGCTCATTTTGCTCGGAAGAGACTATTTTATGGGAAATACATGGCGTTTCAATGCGAATTAAAATTGATATTTCTTTGAAAATGGACGCCATCGATAACTATAACTCGAATCGCTCATGTAAACAAAAGAGGATCTTTCGTTTTTTCCCCCATTTTTTCGTTGTTTTGGATTAAAAAGTGGGATGCATTTTGAAGAGTGGACCCTTACCTTGAAATGTGTGCTGGTGTTTCTTGGAATAGTCCGAGCTGACCAGAACTATAGGTGATGAACAGAGTTGCCAAGTTCGCGTATTATACGTGACTTTGGGCTTCTTTTTTTGTAAAGTTGCGTGAAAAAATCCCAGGTCGTGGTTTTTTGGGCTTATTTGAAAAAATATGGTTGCTTGTTAGGAAAAATTGACAAGCAACTTAGTTTCTTTTAATTTATGTTCACTGTATTCTCCAATGCATTGATTTGACAATTGACCTGTCTGCTCACAGTTAATAGCCAATAGCCAAAAAAATATAAGTGCTGTAGCGTAATTTGTCAAATATTTTGCCCCCTCTGCACACGCCTTCTTTTTGAACGTGATTTTTCTTCAATGAGGGGTAGAAAAAAAATCACGTTAAAAAAGAAGGTGCGTGACATTGTAATCCAAGCGATTATAGCAGTAGGTGTAGAGGAGTGGGATGATACCATACCTTTATATGGTAGCCTAATTTTTATTTTTACAATGTTTTTGTAATGTATTAATTATCACGGGCTGTAAAAAAAGAAAAAGAAAAAAGAAGTAGGCCTATACTAATACGAAGAGTAGATTTGGTTCGAGTAGCCAATATTTTAGTAGGCTATAAATATGTGGCTATGTTACAGCTCCCCTTTGAAGCTCTTGTATTTTTCTCCTTTTCCATCTCTCCAATCCTCTTCTGCTCACAGGTGATTGGAGATTAGTTTTATTCCTGCTTTGTTGCAGTTTGCTGATTTTTGTAAACTAACAATAGCTTTTCAGATAAAAGGGTAGTTTCAGTTTAATATGTTGCAGGCTCATTTATTGGTAATAAATAATTGATAATAAATAATATATAAAAAAATATTGCGCTTGTTTTAGGCTTATTTTTGAAGCTGCGGTTGCTTATTTGTCTCGCGAGAGTTGGCAACAGTGGCGATGAAACGTGCAGGCTCATTTATTGGTAATAAATAATTGATAATAAATAATATATAAAAAAATATTGCGCTTGTTTTAGGCTTATTTTTGAAGCTGCGGTTGCTTATTTGTCTCGCGAGAGTTGGCAACAGTGGCGATGAAACGTAAGTACTGCGTTCACTTTGTACATGTTTAAATGGCCGGTCCTTCAGCATTTATGTTAACCCTTTCCTCTCTGGCCTATTGATTTCAAAATCAAGCTCAGAACATGGATGAAATTATATAGTATATAGTTTATGATAGTTGATTGCATATTTTTATTAAACAAAGGTAATTAAAATAATGAATTAAAATGAATTAATTAATGAATTAAATTAGGCACAGACACGCCTAAACATGTGCGGGTTATGAGGTTAAACAATCAATCAATCAATCAATCAATCATTTTATTTCGGTCCTCACAGACAACTTTTCACAAAATAAATAAATAAATAAACATAATTACCGAAAAAGGTGTAGGCTGAAGCCTTGCTTATTATGCCTACCCTTTATACACAGTTAACTGATGAGCGACACTTTTCATTAAAAAATACAAGATAAACATGTTACAAAAACATTACCCCAAATGTACATACATAATTCAAAACAACATAACAAAAAATACACATTCCAGCTATTACTTCAATATTGTGACATTACATTCACAATTATTGATACTGAGTCATATAATTATTTAACACCTTATTTTTATACATGTTCTTGAATTACATCATTTGAATTCCTTATCACAAGTATTCCATAGATTTACCCCTTTAACAGATAAACACCTACTTTTTGCATTAGTTCTTGCCCTTACTTTTTTAAACATATACAATCCTCTTAGATTATACTGACTTTCTCTTATTTTGAACAGCCTCTGAATACAATTTGGAAGTAAATTATTATAAACTTTGAACATTATCTGTGATGTACATAAATCAACTAAATCGACAAATTTTAAAGCACGTAAATTAATAAACAATTTGTTTGTTGGTTCGTAATAATCAACCCTTTTAACAATCCTAATTGCTTTCTTTTGTAAAATATATATTGAATTTATATTGGTTTTATAAGTATGACCCCACACCTCCACACAATAAGTAATGTATGGAACTATGAGCGCACAATACAATATATATATATAAAGTTTTTTCGTTCTATTCTATTTAATATTGCAATGGATTTGGACATTTTTGTTTTTACATGGTTAATGTGTGGTTTCCAACATAATTTATGATCAATTATAACACCCAAAAATTTATTTTCATACACTCTTTCTATTTCCTCATTGTTAATCCTTAATTTAATTTTATTGTTACTTTGTCGATTACTAAATATTATAAATTTAGTTTTACTTAAATTCAGTGAAAGTCTATTATCATCAAACCATTTTTTGAAAACCATGAGTTCGATTTCCACTGTATTCAGAAGCTGTTCCAAGTTTTTCCCCGAGTGCTTGTAATAACTTCCAATTGAGATCTATAGTTGATTTTGATTAGTAAGCAGACACATGCACTCTTTGTATGTTTAATAACCCTACACTGCTAATATTTGTCATAAACATCCTTTATTGCTATAAAAATACCACGAGCTGCATACAAAACACATACAGAAAATATATATTATGTATAATATAAAACGCGCTCTGACTCATAACACTCGCACATGTGGAAGAAAACGGACGATGCTCTACAGATCACATAATTCAGTGAACAATTAATAGAAATGTCATTCTGTATGAAGAACATGTTAGAATAAATCTGTTCTCAAGTACCAACGAAAACAAGAACTCAGCATCCACTCTCTTTTCTTATCCGGGATACTCTTCTTCTGTGTTTGTTTACACTGGTTTTCGAAAACGCCACCACTCTTGCCTATTTGAGTTACAGCAGCTCCTCCAGGTCATGTGATCCTAGCTCAAATCTTATTGGACGGCTCGTGTTTTCGCTTTGTGAAACTGAAAAGATTTGTCGGACTGGTTAGAAAAAAAAACATTCACATTTTCGGTGCGTGAATGTTCGAGGTCTATGTGGAAGCATCCGTAGAAATTGTTTTATTCCAGCACGTCATCACGTCATTTGCCCTAAACGTTTCTTTGACTGAATGTATGCTACAGTGATTTTTTTCCCAAAAAAATGTTTAATCATAAACAATAAATGGCATCAAAAACAATGGCAATAAAGATTTGTATTATTCCTTTACTATTCCTTTATTAGTCTTTCTGTTTTTCTCCCTTAGAAATGTAAGTACCTGTTTCTCTTACTGGGTAAAGCCACATGTAAATGTGTCTAACTTGAGTAGTTTTGTGTGTGCTATCGGAGTATAAATCTGTCAATCTGTGAAACACAGTGCATCCCTTTTTTTCTACAGGGATTTTCACAGTTCAAGAAGAAGCAGTTGAAAAAAAAGTAAATAGTGTACCAGTTTCTCTTACTGTAGTGCATAAATCTAATGTCTAATTTATGTAGTATAAATGTTATAGCATGTTTTTTTTTTATTTTTTTTTATGTGGTAATGGTTTACTGTAAATCAACCTATGTGGCTTTGATCTTTCTACAGGAAGTCCACTAGTTCAAGCAGTGAAAGCTGGTAAGAGACAATTAAAACTGTCCATTTACTTGCTCAAATTATCAATGTATAATTATGCATAATGTATTTATTAAAACGCAATATCATAATAGATGATTTATTAGATTGATTTATTTTTTCAGATGGTTTTATTTTGCATCAACTTGGAACCTATAACATGCAGAATGAATGTTTAGTGCTTTTCTGTAATTAGTGTTTAGTTTTATTTGCCTAAGCACCCATATTTGCATTCCTAATCACTAACTCATTTTCTGAAAAAAACACTCATATAGCTATATGCAAAATGTTGTTTTTCATGAAAATCAAATCAGAAGGTTTTCAGAGAAGTAAAGGCTGAAGGGGTTCACACATTTGATTTACACAATTTATCTCACACTGGTCAACGGCTTTAAAGGGGTCATAAATTGACTTTTTATTATTAAGTTGGCTCGTCTTCTTCTTCTTTTTCTTCTTCTTCTGAGCCCAAATTTTAAAATGTCTCCTCCTAGACTTTTAAAGCTACAACCACCAAACTCGGCCCAGACCTTCAGACTGGTTTGACTCGGGTTGCTATATCTTTTCTATCTGATCCGGCTTACGGTTTTCATAAACCAGACTATCAAAACAACCTAAAATCCCATAGACTTTCATTGAGGGGGTGAAAACTTTTATACAATAAGATGTATGGTGTATTTAAGCCAGTGGGGTACCGTCAGGGCCCTCTTATTGTAAAAAAAAAGTTATTTTAAATAAATGTTTTAAAATATAATATTTTTAATATAAAAATAAGTATTACTAATATTATTTAAGCAATTCATAATTTGACAAACATCATCTAAATAAAATACAACTTCTGTGAAAACAAACAAACAAAAAAAACTTCACATCTGCATATTCAGTGAATGGACTTATGAACACCACCCATTTTCTCCATAATTGAATGTTTCCACCTAGCATTTGCTGCTCTGTGATTGGCGGTCCAGCTATGAAATTACAGAGGGCCAAGCAATAGGAAATCAATGGGGGAGTAATTTCGACTGACAGAAAAATTGGGCAGGGCCTTGTAAATGGGCGGGCCTTGTTATCACTAATTTTATGACAAGTTCCGCCCGCTGTGGGAATCTCTCCGAAACAAAAATATATACGCTGGTAAACTGACTAGCTATTATTCATGTCATAGTGGAAGATGTAAGTGAGGACATTTACTAGGCCGCTGAGCCAATAATAATATATTTTTTTATATTTAAAGGATTCGCCACTGACGATTCAAATGCGAGTTTTGGGCAGTGTAGAGTAGTGTTTGTTGTTTGTCATTTCTCCGATCACAAATGCAGACATGGATTTATGTTTACGCGGCGCGATGCAACGCAAACGCGTAAAAAGACAGTATACAGTCTTTGAGTCAGAACTGCCGGCATTGTAGTCTACTCTCCCAGGTTCAGGAAACAGTCCTCCATAAAATGCGCTGCACACATCTGAACAGCTAAATTTAAGTCAAATGCAAATCCTCATTACAAATGCATCATCACACAATATCTGCACAATATCTGCACTTCCTTGGGCACCACTCCTCCTATGTATCCTCTGGATACCTACTTAACAGGGTGTTGCTACTAAGGGTCTGTTGAGACAGTTTCTTCAGCACATACAAAGAGAAACGTGCGGTAGCCCCTGTGTGACAGACCAAGACTAGTATGATTCTAGGCTCTTGGTCGTATTCCCTTAAAGGAATCTGTTTCTGATTCCAAGCCTTGAGCTCTACCCCGGGCCCAGGAGTCTGGCCCTAACAAGTAAGTATTTTTGTAGCCTAGGCCTTTGGCCGTAGGGAATAACGTCACTGACAGCCGTCTAAAGTCCCAGGGGTGACTCCAATAGCAATATGGTAGAGTTGGTACTTAGTGCTCACCATGGTTCTGTCATGCACTCCCCTCAGCATGGTGGCGTGGGTATACCATTCCCCATAGCGACCCCCTAGAGGACGCAGTTCGAAGTTCCCATGAAAGGGAACGTCTCAGGTTACTTATGTAACCATGGTTCCCTGAGTAGGGAACGAGACACTGCGTCCTCTAGGTTTCTTGCCATGCTGCGGACGCAAGCTTCAGACAAAGAAGTGAATGATATGTGCTCCCGGCGCCTATTTATACTATAGTCACACCGGTAGTGACGTCATGCATGTCGCCGGCCAACGAGTTGGTGTTTTTTCAATGTATGCTTCAGACACGGGTCACGACGAGGCGTTCCCCATAGCGACCTCTAGAGGACGCATTGTCTCGTTCCCTACAGGGAACCATGGTTACATAAGTAACCTGAGACGTTTTTTGTGTTTTTCCACAGTGT
Source organism: Sinocyclocheilus grahami (assembly GCF_001515645.1). Taxonomy (NCBI): domain Eukaryota; kingdom Metazoa; phylum Chordata; class Actinopteri; order Cypriniformes; family Cyprinidae; genus Sinocyclocheilus; species Sinocyclocheilus grahami. The sequence goes on from NW_015506902.1 coordinate 15,006, forward strand.
CATATCAGTGGGTGGGGCTAAACAAGCAGTGATGTGGAGGTGGTGTTTAGCCACACTATTACATCATAGAGTGGTACATTTATTCAGAGGTCACCGTAGCCACCAGATCCAGTCTGTATCCAGATCAGATGGTCACTGCAGTCACCCGGATCCAGTACGTATCCAGACCAGATGGTGGATCAGCACCTAGAGATGACCTTTACAGCCCTTAATGTCAGGACAACTAGACACGAGTGAAATTAGACAAACTAGGGTGGGCGCATGTCCTAAAAGGTTAAAAAACCCTGTCCTAGATGGCCATCGGGACAAGATCACGGGAATCAGATGATTCCTCTGCACAATCTGACGTTGCTGCAGCATGGAACAACCTGCTGGTTCATCTGGCCGGAGGAGAACTGGCCCCTCGACTAAGCCTGGTTTCTCCCAAGGTTTTTTTTTTCTGTCACCAGTGGGGTTCCTTGCCGCTGTTGCCTCTTAGTTGGGGACACTTAATTTCCAGCGATATCGTCGACTTGATTGCACGGATACTATTTAAACTGAACTGAGCTGGACAATGACATCACTGAATTCAATGATGAACTGCCTTTAATTGAAAATTGAGTGTTTACTATTGTCGTTTTATTATTGACACACTATTTTCCTATTTGATATGGTAAAGCTGCTTTGACACAATCTGTATTGCTCTTTCCTCGCCATTGACGAGTTATCTCGTCCTTTACAAGAAAATGCTTCTCCGCCAAAGACGAGTTTTTAGGGCTTTCCGTGTTTTCACTGTTATACACTCGGGGGCGTTATTACGCATCATCTGAATGAGTACAAAACCTCCCAAACAAAAACACACGTGAACAGGAGGAGAAACGAGTGATCTCCTATGTAAACAGATGCATATGAAAAACAATGCGATCATCAGCAATAGACAGCATATAAATGAAAACTGCATAATGTTACGGAGTAAAATGTTGATCCAGGAAGTGGTATATGTCTGTGCAAGCTTTGGAGGTGTTGATGGAAGCGATTTACTGGATTTATGCTTTGATAATCGTACTGAAAATTATCCAGATGTAGTTTTTGATAAAAATGAGATTTTCTCACCTTTTTGCTCAAAATTAAGATTTTTTTTATGAAACCTACCTATATTCAAGTGTTGATAAAAACATAATGCTTTAAGCTAGAATAAAACTGATTTTTATTTTGTTTAAAAGTTGAGTCTCTGATCTTTATTTTGGTGTATAGCATATTCAAATATTCATACAGCAAAAAATAATGGAGGCCATCAAATTTTAGTGAAAATCATCAAAATCGCTGGCGGTGGCTGGCAACTTTTAAAAAAAAATATGGAAGGGAAAGAGTTAAAAGCGCTATATAAATAAAGGTGGCTTGACATTCCACAAACTGTCGTTTTGCCAGACTGTCCTCAATATAAGCTGTTTTTAGCTAATTTACTAATGAGACGATTTTGAGTTCTGAAACGTACAGGATGTTTTGACACACAGCAGTGAGTAGTGAACAAACACACACACACACACACACACACACACACACACACACACACACACATACACATACACACCCAGAGCAGTGGGAAGCCATTTTTTTGCTGCGGCGCCCGGGGAGCAGTTGAGGGTTCGGTTCTTGCTCAAGGAAGAACCTCAATACCACAATCTCTGTCGTGGTATTGAGGATGGAAGAGAGCGCTGGTCATTCACTCCTCTACCTACAATCCCTGTTGGTACCAAGTTTTGAACCCGTAACTCTCTGCTAGGGATGGGTGTATCAATCCCGAATTATCGATATATCGATACTCACACGAGTATTGAAAGTATCGATACTCAAACAAAAATATTGATACTAAGGTGTGTTTTATTTACCAGTGATTTTGTTTATTTAATAAAACATTATTGCGTACAATATGCATTGACTTGGACGAATAACCCATGTTAGCGAATAATTGTGTAGGATAGGACTATTTTCCTGCTTATCTGAACACATGCAGATGTTGCAAGACAGAATCAATCAATCACGGAGAGCATTTACTCACTTCTGACAGTTCATTCAAACAGGGCTGCGTTTCCCAAAATATCATAAGAAAGAATTGATGCTTTTGGCAACGGCAGCCCAGAACAATGCTTATCAGGGGACAGGAAAAAAAACATATACTGTATGTTTGAGTTATTTCACAATAAACTAATTTAAATTGTAGCCTACATAGTTTGTTCAATTACATTTATTTAAATAGAAAGATCGTGTTCTATTCTGTAATGTTAATATAAATCATACACTTTCAAAATAAAAAGGTTGCATTTTATGCATGCAACAGCCTGTCACTGGCAGTCCCTTATGAAAATGAACCAAAGTTTTACTAAAGTGACCGTAGTTCAACTATAGTATTTGTAGATTTCCACGGTTACCACTACAGTAAACATGTTTTAACCATGTGTAAACAAACATATAACCTAATAAATTACAATTAAGGCATATTGAATGTTAAAATGTGTTTCAAATATAAAGTTATCATTACCCATTTTACTCTTAGTAATTTAATAAATTTCATCATTTAAAAATTCAGTTTAGAGGTATTGAATCGATATCGACGATACTGGCCTTGAAAAGTATCGGTATCGTATTGAACACAAAATAAGTGCTATCGCCCATCCCTACTCTCTGCCTGCCATAAAAGCGCTTGACTATTACATTCTTTAATATATTGTATTTTATTTGTTTCTTTGTTCTGATGTTTACTTCTCTTAATAAGCTTGGGAACATTTTACTTATATTGCTTGTAGGGCCTACTCGTCTGTAACTAGCAAAATAGTCTTAAAAACCAGCATGGATTCACATCTTGGACTGATCAGGCAACATTTAAGAGGGTCCAGTTACCGGAGCGATCGCGCAGGCGCAACGTGGGAATTCAGTGACTTTCTAGCCCATTACCAGAGTTTGCCATTTGCTTCCGGTAACCTGGACTGTGACACCACACAAACAGACAATGAACAACGATACGTAATATGTGCAGATAAGTTAAATAAACGCTTACATGTAACCTTATCTGATGTCTGTGTGTGTTTATTGTGGGATATTTAAGTAGGATGCGGTAATCGGGTGGATATGTGTGTATGCTATGTTATGTATGCAACTGTAACATTAACCTAGCCCTCGTGTGCACCCAAGGGTAGGAAACAGCAGAAAATTGGGGATAAAGGATCGTGTGTGGGTAAAATGTAGTGCTGTTGCGATCATGACAGAGCCCTCTATCACAGACTGGAAATTAGTAAGACCAAAGAATCGGGGCCATCCTTCACATCCCTGGGCAATGGGACTGACCACCGCCTGTCCTTGACACAACATGCCAATGAGATCTATAAAAAGTCAAAATTCTCATTAGTCTAGTCTAGTGTAACCAAGTTCTTACAATCAACTCACTATGATGTTCATGAACATTTTCCTTTTATGCAGGACTTCACTCACGTCCAAATCTGATAAACCTAAAACAAACTAAAGCTGACCAACAACAAGAATCCCAGTCACGACACATTTTGCTTTACAAATGAGTGCCTTTTGCATCTGAAATGGCCTCATAGACTAATGGCCATCCATGTTTGCATAGACATGCTTTACGATGAGACTTTTTGCCATGGCCAATTTCACTTGAGCTCATCAAGAGGGCTGACAAAAATGATGACAGATTCAAGAGGGTGGAGTTAAGGGATGGAAAGAGAAAAATACAGACAGGTAGAGAAAGCAGATGAGAGAAGAGGTAAAGAAAAACATCTCATGAAACCAATTAAGCCAACAAAATAAGAAAGAGAAAACAAGCGTAGTTTGTGTCCTTGTTTGGTCATTGCAGGGTGGAATTAAAGACAGATAATCATCTTCCTTCTTATTTTAAGCGATCTTCAATCTGGTTGTAGTCCTGCTTAAAAGTAACATGTTCATTCCTGGATATCTGTTTTCACTTCTCGGTGAGTATCTCTTTTACTAATAATAGACAATGTTTTCTATGAAAAAGAAGTCTTCTCTTAGATGGACAACTAAAAGGTTTGGTCTCAAATGCTACAATGGTTAAAGTAACCATTAAAAAATCAACAACTTATGCTGTTACGCTCAGTAATTAAACGTTTTAGATCACTATGACAGCTCAGTCCATATAGTACGGTCTAACAACAGATCTTCTATTTTCTAAAATAACAGTGCATCCTTTCCTTGTGCCACTTCTGTTTGTTGTTCTTGATCATCCCTTTTTCAAACAATGTTTTAAGCAAATTAATCCTTTGCATGAGTTAATGGTTAAACTCCAGCATAGGTTTGGTTTTAATTTTAATATAGGGCCAAATTCAAATTAATCTGTACAGATGCACTATAAGCTGATTATTTATTTTTGTTTAGAGTATTTTTTTAAAGTATGTATTGGTGTACTAATATTTGAACACTGATTTGTAAATGATAATATACAGTTGGTTGGTCATTATAAAAAAAACAATAATAATCAGGTTTCTGTTGTCATGAATGCTCAACTATAAGTGATAGAAATATTAGTAGATTATAAATTTAAGATTGTGCAACTTTGGTGTGCATGTTATGCTTTACCGTGAAATTGTTCTACACAGCCTATATAACCATTGCTGTTTATTTCTGCAACAGGCACCATTGCCATTCACGCCACGACAAATAACTTGCAAGGTATTTCAAGTTTCTTTAATCTGTAGCTGAAATTATCAAAATGAAATGTTATCTGAAGAAACCAATGCAGTGTAGATTATTAATAATTTTCTAAGAAAGTAATGTTCTGATTATGTTCTAATGATGCAATTAAGTGCAGATGAATTATAAAACATAATAACATTGTCTTGTTTTACTCTCCAGAGAATATTGCAATCAAGGGAAAGGCTGTACAGTCATCTACGTTTTACTTCCAGGCAAACAATGCCATTGATGGTATTGATTTGTACTGCACTCACACTGAAACCGAGATGAACCCATGGTGGAGGCTGGATCTGGTGGATCTACAAATCATTCAAGAAGTGACTGTCACTAACAGGATGGACTGCTGCTTTGAACAAATTAACGGAGCTGAGATTCGCATCGGAAACTCCCTGGAGAACAACGGCAACAACAATCCCAAGTGACGAAAAATTTGCCTTTACTTATATAAATGTAACAATTTAAAATGGATATTTGAACATGTTGCACAATATGATGTAAATGGATTTTAAAAAAGAGATTGAGACTTTTGCTGCTATTATATTGCTTAAGTTCATGCAAAACGATTAATATTTTATATTCTAATTGTATAATAAATCATATTTATATAAAGTTTTTTAGCTCTCTCTCTCTCTTTCTCTCTCTCTAGATGTGCAGTAGTTTCTGGTATTCCAGCAGGTCAATCAGTCTCTTACTCATGCGGTGGAATGCAAGGCCGTTATTTGAATGTGGTCATTCCTGGAGATTCAAAACAGCTCTCTCTATGTGAAGTGAGAGTCTATGGAAATGGTAATTCTTGACACCTACAAATTTATATACATTAGGACTGTAATTTTAATGTGTTAATCTAATTAATTATTTATGGAAAACCTATGCATAACCTAAGCTTCGCTACGCAGACCGATTGGTGTATGACAACAGTCCCACGAGAGTGACTTAAAAGCATATGAATCCGTCTGCTCTCTATAGCTCTCACGGTTCTTTGATGTCATACACGATTGGTCTGCACTCTGCAACACCGCTTCAAGTCCCACACAGCTATACAGTTGATCAGTGATGAACATGATGCAAGGCAACAACTCACTTCATGTTGTAGGACATTATAGGGGCATGAAATCGTGTAAAGAAATATCAAACAAGCAGCGTGTTCAGTTCCACAGTGCTTTTTTTGTCCCGGATAGCAAATATGAAATTGATGTTATACAACACTTCAATAAATCAGAACTGAACCTTGTTATATTTTAGACACAATATTGACTGTTTTTGCTCAAATTTGCCAAGGCATTTTACCTATTAAAGCCACAGCAGAACTGTTTTACATCTCCAAGCCGGACACATTGGTGATTCATTTCTGAATGGGAGCCAATCATTCAATGGCCCTTTCATAAAGAGCCATTTACTTCTTTCCTGAATTAATCAGCCGTCTGAACAAATTGAAGGAATTAATGTTTTCAGTTTCTTATTTAGAGTATTGTTTTATAAAAATTAAAAAAAAATCCTATTTCCATATTAAAAAAATGTGAACATAAAAATACTTGTATTAATAAAAAAAATAATTAAGGGGAAAGTTCACCCAAAAAAGAAAAAAAGAAAATGAAAACATTTTCTGTCTAAAGCTACTTTTTGTAATGTCTATTTGATGCTTTTCTCATTTACCACAATAATGCAACAATTAATGTGTGATTAATTCGAATTATTAATCGCCACATGGTGTAATTAATCAGATTAAAATGTTTACACATTTGACAGACCTAACATATATTATATAGTTTATATTTATACAGTTTAGAATGAAATCATTCTAATATGCTGATTTGTTGAAACATTTCTGAATAGTATCAATGTTGAAATCAGTTGTACTGCTTGATACTTTTGTGAAAACAACTTATTATTTAGTTATATTAAATTGTAAAGCTGTTTTTACTGTATTTCTGATTAAATAAATGCAGACTTGACTTCTTTCAAATACATTAGAATATCTGAATTACTCCAAACTTTTGCTTGGTAGTGTATGCTTGCTTGCTTAATTTGATGTTAACTTGCTTAAATGTAACCTAACATAGAGCTTGAACACTTTCTAGATAGCGTGAAATTAAGTGGTCGTGCTGTTCAGTCTTCTGTACTTGAATACTATCGGGCTGATCGTGCCATGGATGGAATAAAACACGCCCTGGGTCCAGCGTCATTTTGTACTCATACAAATTCGGAGACGAATCCATGGTGGAGGCTAGATCTGCTGGATAATTACTATACTAGCACTGTGATCATCACAAACAGAGCCGACTGCTGTCCAGAACGACTCGACGGAGCAGAGATTCGCATTGGAAACTCCCTGGAAAACAATGGCAACAACAATCCCATGTGAGTAATTTACTCACGTAACTGTAAACTGAACTGTTTTAATGGTGGTCATTTGATGTGAAGTCATCTTAGCCACCAATTTACCAAAATGAAAAATAGTTCAGAATTGCCATGAGAGTGTTTTAGTGGCATGTTAAAATTAATTAATTAATTCATTATAATACTCATAATAATAAAATTAATTGTTAAATGAAAGATACAAGATTAAATTCGTAATATTTTGAGAATAAATTCAAAATTATGAGAATATAAAGTCTTAGAAATATGAGATATTAAAACTGTTAGCGATATAGTCTGAGAGAATTATGTAATTTGCAGTGCATTATGGGAGCGGGCAATCGCTGCTGTGCTTTTTTGCAGTTATTTTTGTTTCCATTGCTTAACAACGTTGCTCCAGTTTTATACATTATCATTATGTAAATGAGATTTATGCTCCCCGCTGTTCCATTCTGTACTGTTCAAGAAATATCCGCCATTAGTTCATTTGAATAAGATCCCATATTTCCAGATTTGCTCAACAAGCCGGTGTGGTGCTTTATTTCAGTCTACATTAATTCGGTGTGAAATGATTGGTGTGTTTTCCATCATCTCTTTGACTCTCTCTAGATGTGCTATGATTACTAGTATTCCAATAGGAGCATCCCACAGCTACTCGTGTCCCGATATGGAGGGACGTTACGTGAACATCATTGTTCCTGGAGATAGGTATCTTACGCTCTGTGAGGTTGAAGTCTATAGGGGTTTTCCAGGTATGTATTTAAATACATTAATAAATACACGCACATATACACTGTGAGGGGGAAACATTTGCATTTGTGTTGTACTTGTAGAAGACACGATAACTGCTTCAAACGTAAGTTCACAGACATTTAGGAGCAAAAGTGTTCCTTTACAACAGTTTAACCCTAAATTGACACAGTTTTGTGTCGCACAGCCTTGTTTTCACTGAAGTTTGAAGTGTATCTTGCTAAAAGTCAAGAATCTCAATTATCTCTCTTGTAAAACTCATTCCATGACTTGTGTGTGTTCACTTATTGTGTGCATTTGTATTTTTTAGTGATAAACTTTGTGAGGATGAAATTTGCCTCCAATACTGATTTAGCTGGCCCAGAGAGTGACAAACTCCTCTATCAGGTTAGAAAGAGCATGCATACCAATTCATTATCTGAAATTAATGAATTTATGAAACAAGCTAGCAATCTTCACCTGATCTGCTCAGACCATCAAAAAGTTTAAAGAAACATCTGAATACACCTCTTCCAACTAATCAACTGTAAACAAAAGCACTTATATTTAAAGTCCCCTTGTAGTGAAAATCAAGTTTTTTATGTTGCTTATTTGTCTATGTGGTGTTTTTAATTTGCTTTTAGACAAACCATGTGCCAATCCATTACTGAGTAATTTCTCCTTTAAACTGTAGTTTTCCAATGGCAGTCCCAGAAACGCGGTTTTAAACAGCCCTCGGTTTGCTACGTCACAAAATTCAATAACCAATCACGTCAAGGGATAGATTCCTATCATTAGCATATCCCTCTCTCCATTTATACAAACATGGCGCACATGGAGATCATAGCATAGAGATCACATACAAAATATACCAATAGGATTACCAGCACAAAACCCAAAATAAAATAGAGCAAAATACCCAGGAAGCTGTGGTTTAATGTGAAGTTAGAACCGCTAACTTGAATAATAACCCAATGTACAACAATTAACCACATGAATTAACATTTACAACAATGTAAAAGTAGCCCAGAGTCAGACCCACCTCTCCCGCACTCGCGTCAAGAAACACAAACTTGGCTGCATTCGAGTCTTCAAGGCATTTTGAGGACACAACATCATCAAGTAAATAACTTTAACGACTGTTACAGTATCCACTGTAGTTGTCTGCTTGTAAAAACATAGTTTAATCAGTCATTATCCGTGGACCAGGAGGCCCTGGCTGGTGTGACTGAGTGGAGGTGGGGCTAATTTGCGTGTTCATAGATCCGCATATAGTAAATAAGGCAAGGGTGTAGAGTTACATTCAAGCTATTTTAAGACGTGAGAAGATTATTTTCACAAGTAAAAAAAATTAAAATATGTAATTTAGATGATTTTTAAGGGATACAATTTTTGACTTCAGGGGGACTTTAACTCCTGTTCTAATTGTGATGTTCCTCAATTGTATAAAAGCATGTGCTGAATGAATCACTGTACAATGTAAAAGTGCTGCTCAGACTGTTAAAATCAGACTGAGATCAATCAGCTGCTGTACAGATTCATTTCATAAATGCTTTTTATTTGGAGAAATAGCATGTTTAAAAGTTCAAAGGACTCATCTGAAAAAAAATAAAATAAATATATATATATATATATATATATTAGGGATGCACCAATACCACTTCTTTTCAGAATGAGTCCGATACCGATACTGATACCGATACCTGTATTTTCACAGCATTTGCATTTTTTTTTTTTATTGGGTACAGAGACAAAATAATATTATTATTAGTATAGGGTACTATTTTGGTGGTGTAATTTGCATCACGCGCACTGTACGCAGACCCTCGCGTATGAGTAAAAACGTCTCGGGTTACTTGCGTAACCCCAGCCCGGACATCCAGGAAATTTCTGCAGTGACGCGCCGGGGGCCTGATAATCACAAAGGCTCCCGCAGAAGCCTGTGTTATGGCCGCATGATCCAGGAATTATGAAGCCGAAACCCGGCTTTACTTACCAGCGGGGGTGCCCATCAAGGAACTACCCTAGAAAAAGGGACATAAACACACAGGTCCCGGGAAACACTGCAAAGACACTAGCAGAAGGGTACATACTCATTCTCCTCCGTGCCTCAGCAGCGGAGGGTCCTGAACCGCGGGAAGCAGATGGCTGCCCCTCTTTCCTCGAAAAGAGAGACAAACGAGAGCGGAGCTTTTTTTTTGTGGAAAAAACGCTCGCAGTGCACGCCGATTGCCCCCTCGGAGACATCGCGTGCGTGCTCTTTGCCCAAACAAAACAACCCATAGATCGTGTGTGTCATCAGATGTTAAACAACGTCGACACGGATGCACACATCCTTAAACGCTTTGCTAGTGCTCGCCATAATGCTTAGATGAATAGATCGCTCTTACCACAGAAATGCACGCTTCAATCAAAACAGTCAATGAAGACGAAGAAGAGAATGATGTGTAGCTCCCGGCGCCGATTTATACTCTAGTCGCACCGGTAGTGACGTCATGGCTGTCGCCGGCCAAAGAGTTGGTGTTTTTTCAATGTATGCTTCAGACACGGGTCACGACGAGGCGTTCCCCATAGCGACCCCTAGAGGACGCAGTTCAAAGTTCCCATGAAAGGGAACCAAAGTATACTTTTGAAGCAAGCTAAACATGCACAGCGCGCGCACGTTTGTATTGGTGCAGAATGAAAGACACTTTGCATTTCACACAGTCTGCACGTTTCACTTTTGCTTTAAAAAAAGTCATGGATGCTTGACGTTTAAAATGTTGTTTAGTGAATGTGCCTTTAATTTTTGTTTATTTTATATTTATGATTTAGTTTTAACTCCATTCAACTCTCTGTTGTCGGTGTTTCTTTTTCTGGCCTCAGCTCTATTCACACGCTGTGTGGTAGCGGCTTTTGGTATCGGGGCCTTTTTAGGAGTACGTGTATGAGTACAGGAGCACAGTGTCATCGGTGCATCCCTAATATATATATATATACACTGAACAAAATTATAAACGCAACACTTTTGTTTTTGCCCCCATTTTTCATGAGCTGAACTCAAAGATCTAAGACTTTTTCTATGTACACAAAAGGCATATTTCTCTCAAATATTGTTCACAAATCTGTCTAAATATGTGTTAGTGAGCACTTCTCCTTTGCCGAGATAATCCATCCACCTCACAGGTGTGGCATATCAAGATGCTGATTAGACAGCATGACTATTGATTTAGACAGATTTGTGAACAATATTTGAGAGAAATAGGCCTTTTGTGTACATAGAACAAGTCTTAGATCTTTGAGGTCAGCTCATGAAAAATGGGGGCAAAAACAAAAGTGTTGCGTTTATAATTTTGTTCAGTGTATATATATATATATGCTATATATATATTATAGTTCCAGTCTGCTCTGGAAGTAAGAGGGATCACCAATATCAAACTGTCCTGGACCAAACCTCCCCAGCAAGAGGTGAAACGGGACGTAGAGGAGGGTAAGCACATTTACACAACCCAACTCTTGAAAAACATTATTTGGTTAAGGTACATCATTATTATTTGCTACATAATTAGCCATCTTAATGTGCTTCCTTTACAGGTCCGTGTCAAAGAATCCAATAAACTGGATACACAAAATGTCTTCAGAGAGAAACAAAAGTTTCTACATTGATTCTTCAAATAAAATTAATAAATATAATACAGCCAATAAATTGCCGTTCATGTTCTACAATAACTTCCTTTTCTGAATTTCAATGATTAGTATAGATCTGTCTTTCTCTCAAAAAGTGATCACAAACCAACACAGTGGGGCGCTAAATAAAGCATGACTGCTTCTCTGTATATCACTGTTCATTAATGAAGTGTTTAGTATCAGAATGTGTAATATACATAGATGCAAACTCCTCACCTTTCAGTGACAACTCACCTTTTTGACATCAATAGGTCACCTATGAGATTTGTGTTTTTATAGGGGTGGGGGTCTTACAAGGGTACTTGTGATCTTACAAGGGTAAATAAAGAACTGGTTGTTTCCATATGTTTTGTATAGTATTTTGTTTACTCTTTAATTCAAAATCTATGTCTAAAAAGGTCAGCGTTGCCGTCTAATCAGCCAATATTGTCTTGAATAGCCTGCATTGCACTTCATCTTTTATAACATGGGATTTTGACCAAATGTATTCAGTCTTGATTTTTGTAAAATGTTGCAACAAGATTATTATTTATTTATTTTTATTTTTTTGAATGACAGTTTTGGACATATAAGGTAATAAAAAAGTTGTTCAGCCATTTTGACAGCCCTAGTAACTAGTGCATAAGGTGGAAACGCAACAAAAGCCCTAAACTAGTTTCGGAAACTATAAAAAAAAAATCCTCAGGCTGTTTCATAAAGTACTAAAAAAAGTGGGGATTAAAGTCCAAAACCTGACTTCAAATAACCTAACAAATCAATCGGGGCTAAATGAGTTTCATAAACTACAATTTAAATTCACGCAATCTCACTAATGTGATCTAGATTCAATTAGTCAAGATAATTTGAAGTGCATGCTTATTCTTAAGCAGCCCTTAATGTCGAGCATGGATCAAATCGATCCACCGTGGCAAACAGCAAATATAGTTGTGATGTTTAATGCATTTGAGACGTTGTGCTTTCCCCAGTGCATAACTGACATATTCTTCATCTGTAAATATTAGAAAGTCATGCAAATTGTTGTATAATTCCGTACTTAATGAACCAATAATCCTCATATATACAGTTTGCCCCCCATCTGTAGCTGTCATAAGAAAATACAGCCCCTACCTCTCATTAGTGGGAAGTGTAATGCAAAGTCCGGGGTCCACAGCGAAACGTCCTGACCAGCTCAGCAGGGTTTTCGCCACTATGAGGTCCGCACTGGAGATTTATGAACTAAATTCAGATAATGTGTTACCCTTAATAAATTACTCAGAGTCTGTATTAAAAGAAAGTTTATCGAATCACCATATACAAATGGTTTCGCTTTATTAAAAACAATAACTCATAAGCAAAATTCAAGAAAGTAACAGCGTATAGTCTTCACCCATTTTTCGGCCCCGCAAAATCATAAAGCACTTGATTATATAGGAGAGGGCGTTACAAAATTCCTCTCCTGCAAAAGCATCTATTCAAACACTCTATTGGATAAATGCAAGACACACAAAACACTTGGTCACACCCCTTGTTTCAGCGAGTTGCAATTCCATTACATCATCACACTAAGCACTGCATATACACGTACGTACATCTCCAAAAATATATGCGGAGAGGTTCAAACAAAGTTTATCTCCGATTCGCTAACACAGGATGTCTGACCTTTTTATGCTACCCACAACTATGGATCTACTCCACTACAATGCAGCAACACCTTTGCAAAAATATACGAGCAGGTTTTCACACCATAACATTTTTCATTTTTTAACTGTTAACCCAGATAGTGACACCTGCTCTCGCTTTTTGACAGGATGTCAGTTTAACTATTTATACTTTTGGAAGTGGCGTTGGCTCTTTGAATCCTCAAACAGTCAACCTCACCTCGCAAAGTTTCCATCTTCAAATTAAACTCATTAACGTCAATAAATTGTTTAACCCTTTTCATCAACCGCTTATTTACACGTTCATGTTGACGAATTATCCGAAGAAGCTCCTTAGCCATCAAGAGCATGTCCAGCGTCTCCTGTCCGGTCACTTCTGCTTCTCTTCTTCTCCATTTCTGCTTTCTTTTTTGCGCTCCGATGATGCCTCCTCTGCATGGAGTCTAAAAGCAGATCATTAATAGGAATCTCTAATTTACTTTTTTGGTTTAGTCTTCGAATATGTGGAGTTTGACCGGGAAATTTAATAATTCCTATTTCAAAATATATCCATGCGCATGTGCGCTAAACTATTTGTTAAGCTCAGGTGTGTTTTTTGGTATTTTCGCCTAAATTTGACATACTCAAATTCAAATGTTTACCCTACACACATACAATGGAGGATATGGGAAAAAATGGTTTCATTGTAAAGAAATCCATTTGAACTTCAAAATATGAGTGTAATTCTTTATAAATTACATTATATATTTTTTCAAATATTACAATAAACAAAAATAAAAAAACATAGGCGCTTTTTGATTTTTAAAAAATATATATATTTTTGAAATTCTCTAATTCAGGTTCTGTTAGGTCCAGCTCTTTGTAATTTACTTTGTTTGATGCCATTCGATGCCAAAATGTACCAGAAAAAAATTATATTTCAAATAACAGCTTCTAAACAGGAGTTATTGCATTATAAGTGAAGTGAGTAAAATTGTCCTTTTTTGCATATACATGTGTCATTTTGAGTTTCCTTTGCAAAAACAGGCTTTATAAAACACATTATCCCCAGAATTCTATTTTACTATGTGCCATAAGCACTTTTCTTGATTATTGATTGAATTATGTTTCATTTTTGTGTTTTTCTAAGATCAGTTTAATTTGTTCAGGATACAGAAGACTGAATACATTATAAAATAAATCGGGTCTATCTAAAATAGAATCCACATCCTCCAGCTTTATATCATTCAATTTATGTGCATTCTGTATTGGTATATACTGATTCAGAGTATCTCCTCACCTCATCAGCTGAGCCATCCCTGTACCAACAGCCTCTTCCTGCCAACATCTTTGCATCCCTGGACCAGATCTGAGCTAATCCGATAGCCACGGCTGCTATGACCTTCAGAGCGTGAAACAAAGAAATAAATGATCATTCACACAGCACTGTAATAATCCATGTATATTTACTGAAATGCATCATGTACTGTCCTTTTCTGTCAATTTTATTTAGTCATTTAGTCATTTAGCAGACGCTTTTATCCAAAGCAACTTACAAATGAGGACAATAAAAGCAGTCAAAACTAACAAAAGAGCAACAATATATAAGTGCAAATGACAAGTCTCGGTTAGTCTAACACAGTACATGCAGCAAGGTGTATATATATATATATTTATACACACATACACATATATATACATACATACATACACACACACGGATATATATATATATATATATATATATAGAGTTGCGTGTCATCAGCATAGCAGTGATATGAAAAGCCATGTTTCTGAATGACAGAACCTAATGATGCCATGTAGACAGAGAAGAGAAGTGGTCCAAGTACTGAGCCCTGTGGCACCCCAGTATCTAGATGTTGCGACTTGGACACTTCACCTCTCCAAGATACCTTGAAGGACCTATCTGAGAGGTAAGACTCAAACCCCTGGCGTGCGGTTCCTGAGATGCCAATAAACTGTCAATAAACTGTTTTATCAGATTGTTAGCTGTGCTATCACGTTTCAAAATAAAGATTCAAAGATCACAAACGGAGAAAACACGCTGATAAAGCCTCACCAGACGCGCGTTCATTCCTCTCCACGGCGCCGCTGAACGTTCTTCATCATATACAACTTGTAATATGATTATCATAGATTGATATTCTCCGAGCTGCAGATGCATTTGCTTTTCCGCGTGGCCTTTTTGCTTTCAAAACTGTCCGAAACTACACTTCCCAAAAAACATGCGGATCCGGATACGTGTCTGCCCCCTCGACCACCCTCCCCCGCTGTCGACGCAGCGGTGTCAAATTTCACAGCTCTGACTGGCCCGTTGAGCCAGAGTGTCATAAAACCTGACCAATTGCAATCGACAGCCTATCACAGATTTGTAAAAGATCAGACTTGCCTGGCTTTAGCGCGTATGATTTGGAGAGTGCATCTATGGCAGAAAGTGCGTCTGTTTTTTCTGGTGCACATCTGGACAAAATGCTATATATCTCACCGATGGAAGCATGCAGAAATGTGTAGATGTGTGCTTCTTTTTGTTTGAAAGAATAGATCCTAATCTAAAAGATAAAATATAGAGTATATAGATATTTGTGGCTGTGTGCGGGTGGCTGAAGCAGTGCTACGAGTAGGAATGTAACCCATACGAAAATTTGCTTAGAGGTGAGAAATTTCACATCGCGATTCTATTGAAGATCATTCGATCTGTGATTGTCACACAATGAAATCTACATCGTCAAATTCCTGAGAATGAGAGCTTTCTTGTGATGTATGACTTGACTGTTTTGTGAAAAATATATAAAATACACATTCTTCGGAAAAATTATTTGCAATCGTTAAGCGGAAATTCATGTGTGGGACGAATAAATTTCTAAGCTTAATTTTACTGCTTTATAAAACCAAACTTTATGGTATTCTTTGTAAAGAAGACACTCCAAGCTTTCAAATGAATGGGCTGATACCATATAAGGAAGGCTATGTAAATGAAGCATACAATTTTTTAAGCGATTTTGGACCCGTATCCGGGTCCGCGGAGTTTGAGTGTTGTTGGACATTAAATGTGACATGTATAATTCTAATTCTTCTAGCAGTAACTGTAAATCAAATGTAAGCTAGCTAATACAGCCCTGATTACTTGCTTAGGAGACTACATTAAATCTTAAGTCATTAAAGCTAAGGGTTGCCTGACTAAGTATTGATAGTTGTGTAAATATTGTCATACTAAAAGCTGTCAAATTTTTTGTTGATTGTAATCCATTAGGCTACATACCTTTCTATCAAAGTTATCTAACATTATCAAGCTGAATTTGTTCCGACTCAATTTAACTCGGAGTTCTTGTTATATTTTATTACCATTTTCTAAACTATAGCAAATAAACTGTGATAATGTGAGAAATGTTGAAGGTGTCTGAATACATTTTGGTTTGACTGTATCTATTTGATAAATGAAGTTAACCAACTAACATTATACATACTCTTTTGATTTCTGTACCCAATATTTAAAAAATGTACAAATGCAATAAAATATTGGTATCGGTACTCAGTATCGGCAAGTACCAAAAATAAAAGTATCGGTATTGGGCGAGTACTGTAAAAAGTGGTATCGGTGCATCCCTAATACCTATATTTAAATTAATATTTTAGATTAAGTATTCTTTATTTTAGATTAACCCATGAAACAATATATAGTTTTTACCAGGGATGTTTCCTCTGAGTAGGTAAGGGAGGAAGTGTCTCCTCAAAAAATTGGATGAATAAATAATATTTCAAAAATAAAATAATGCAAATATTACTATATATGGACATTGAAAGTTTAAAAGTCACTCGTTTTTATAAAGTAACACTGTCCAACAGCGACACCCGCAGGCAAAGTTACAGTGGAAACTTGCCTCCCCTCAGCCCATTGACTTTTAACAGAGACCCCGTAGCATGCCATGGGTTGAGTGGGGGGTAATTGAGAATGAATAGGGCAAAGTCACATGAGTGGAGGCAATGCCTCCATCATGCTATAATCAGATATGATTGGTTATGATTGGATGTGATTGGTTTGTGTGATAAATCCTGCCTCTTGTTTTTGTGCAAGCTCTTGACCTGAATTAAGAAAATTATGGTGTTGACTAATTATAAAGTAAGTAAACAACTCACCCACTTAAACATCACTGCTATGTGTCATGTCAAAATAAAACTTTAAATGGTCTGCAAACATTATGACTATGTCAGTTAGTGAGCATTCAGTTTGATGAAATGAAAGATATATCTTCGTGTCGGTGATGGTGTTTACAGAACTACATATATATATATAGCCTATACATCCACAACAATTTCTGAAACCACAGACAACCCTGTTATTCGTATGGCCATCACATAACAAGTTGTAAATCCTTGGTCTGGGGCTGTGGAAAATAATAACAGGTTCTCTCTTGCACTGCACCTTCAGTTTCCTTTCCCTTTTCTTCATTTTCCCCAATATCTCTTAGTACATCAGAATTTGTTGATGAATAGAAACATCCAAAGATCAGCATTTATCTGGGGGAGTTGAAAGTTTAAAAGTCACTCGTTTTTATAAAGTAACACTGTCCAACAGCGACACCCGCAGGCAAAGTTACAGTGGAAACTTGCCTCCCCTCAGCCCATTGACTTTTAACAGAGACCCCGTAGCATGCCATGGGTTGAGTGGGGGGTAATTGAGAATGAATAGGGCAAAGTCACATGAGTGGAGGCAATGCCTCCATCATGCTATAATCAGATATGATTGGTTATGATTGGATGTGATTGGTTTGTGTGACAACCCTGTTATTCGTATGGCCATCACATAACAAGTTGTAAATCCTTGGTCTGGGGCTGTGGAAAATAATAACAGGTTCTCTCTTGCACTGCACCTTCAGTTTCCTTTCCCTTTTCTTCATTTTCCCCAATATCTCTTAGTACATCAGAATTTGTTGATGAATAGAAACATCCAAAGATCAGCATTTATCTGGGGGAGGGGTTATAGAAATTATTACTTTTATTTAGCAAGGATGCTTTAAATTGATCAAAAGACATTTATAATGACATTTTGATGATAAAGACATTTATAAAGTTACAAGATTTCTATTTCAGATAAATGCTGTTCTTCTGAACTTTCTATTCAACAAATAAAACTGGAAAAAAAATTGAATCCGTTTTCAACGTAGTAATAATAATAATAATAATTGATTTTGAGCAGCAAATCAGCATATTATTATGATTTCTGAAGGATCATGTGACACTGAAATTTCAGCTTTGAAATCACAGGAATAAATTACATTTTAAAATATATTCAAATAGAAATCAGTCATTTTAAATAATAAAAATATTTCACAATATTGCTATTTTTGCTGTATTTTGGATCAAATAAATGCAGGTGTGGTGAGCAGAAGAGACTTCTTTAAAAATATGTATATATTCTTACTGATCAAAACCTTTTGACTGGTATTGTATTAGAACACAATTTCTAAAGTACCTAAATGTCAAAATTAGTACAATATATTTGTTGAAAAATTATAATACTGAAACACTATTGAATTATTAATCTGTGACATATTATTTTTGTGTTGCTGTCTGCTCAAGTTCTCTCCCTCCCTGTACAATAAATCTATGTGAATTTCTGTCTCTGCTAATTTTTTTAATGTAACTTTACAATCGACATTGATGTCCTTTAGCACAGCATTCTGAATGATGATAATAATGAGGTGCTACTAGCAGTTTAATACTCAATTAGGTTAATAAAGACAAATCTATCTAGCGTATTTACAGATTAAACTGACCTGCACTTGAAGCCCTGAACAGGTCAGTGATGTAGTTACATTTCACAGCTTCTTCTGTCTGCTTCCTCTCTTTCATTGAGTCCCGGATCGGTTCTGTTCAGAACCGTTTGACCGAAGCGTGGAACAGATGTGAGCTGATTAGTGTAGCGCAGTGCTGCCGGTCAAGTCTAACCGATTTATGATTTATTATCAAATGAAAAAACTGAAATAATCACTCTGGTACATTGAGAAGGCATAAATATAAAATATTAATGATAATAATAACTAAAAAAAAAAACAGGACAGCGGGCCAAATTCTCCCGGTGCTCCAGATGGCCAGTGTTTACTTCACTTTGTTATTCTTCTCGTTATTTCCCTACAGCAGTTAATGAACTGGAAATCTCGCATTGAGAGAAAATGGCTTTCTTCTGCGTTTAAAAATAAGGTGGATAGGAGTATAAATCTGTCAATATATCTGTGAAACACAGTACAACCCTTTTTTCTACAGGGATTTTCACATTTCAAGAAGAAGCTGATGAAAAAATGTAGTCAATAGTTTCTCGTACTCTAGTGCATACATGTGTCTATTTTCAGTATAAATGTTATAGAAGTTTTTTTTTATTTTTATGTGGCATTGGTTTACTGTAAATTAGTCTATATATATTTGTGATTTTTTCAAAGGAAGTCGACCAGTTCAAGAAGTGAAAACTGATAAGAGTTCATTAAAACTGACCACTTGTTTTTTTTTCAAATTGTGAATGAATAATTATGTATACTTTATTTATTAAAATGTAATATTATAATAGATGGATGATTTATTTTGTTTCAAATGGTTTCTTTAGCTTTAGCTTGGTACCTATAACATCCAAAATGAATGTTTGGTGCTTTTCTGTAATTCGTTTTTATCTTTATTTGCCTAAGCACTCAGACACTTTGGTAGGATTTGCATGTCCAAATCATGAACTCCTCTTCTGAAAAACACTCACATATATGCAAATGTTGTTTTTCATGGAAAACAGGAGGGTTTACAGAGAAATACAAATGTTTGATATTTTATCATTTCTCTCACACTTGTTAAAGGCTTTTAAAAGGTTTCTGTCAATTCTTACTACAACATTAAGATACAAACTCTGAGAGTCTGTTAAAATGTCTCATCTCAGTCTATTCCAGTAAACAAACTTTAGTGACACTCTTTCACTACCACAAGGAAAGTTAACATATAATTAAATCATTTAAACTGCATGGGAATTATAGATGAGGATAACATGGGTATTTGTATTTCTCGTTGTCCTTTCTTGAATATTGTAATCAAGTGAAAGGCTGTCCAGTCATCGACAGTCCGCTACAAGGCTAATACAGCCATTGACGGTAGCAATTTTAATTTCACTGCACCCACACCAAAACCGAGACAAACCCATTGTGGAGGCTGGATCTGATGTATCTACAAATCATTAGAGAAGTGATCATCATTAACAGGATAGACTGCTGCTTTGAACAAATCAATGGAGCCAAGGTTTGCATTGGAAACTCCTTGTAAAACAACGGCAACAACAATCCCATGTGAGAAAATTACTCACTTAACCGGAATAAGGTTTACTGATGGTGGTAATCCAAACATAACTATTTGATGAGGTGGCAGTTTAGTAGGAATTCGTACTATTTTATTTTTAGGAAAATACTAAGCAAGAAGGTCTACCCTAATCATAGTTGTCTGTGGGACTTGCAGAAAGCAGACTGAAAACATACAAATGAGATTATACTATTTCTTTACGAATTAGCCGCCAATTCTGTAATTAGTTATCTGTTAGTTACTGAAGCTTGAGTGTTATAATTAACAATCAATGTAAAAGGAGACAATTAATGTGATTTTTGTTTCTCTAAATTTGCATTCAGCACTGTACTACAAAAAATATAGGCTAAGTTTAAGTTTACTCAAGTTTGACATTTTTTTTATTATTTTCTAAGATTTAATCCTACCCGTTGCAATACACTCTCCTCAACAAGCCACTGTGTCACTTCATTTCACACTTCCTTAATTATATGTGAAATGATTGGTGTGTTCCATCATCCGCTTTTGGTTTTCGCTTTCAAGCAAACGTCTGTCATGGTATGGGGGTGCAGCACAGCAGGGTACTATTGACATGAAGGCATATAATGGGATTGTACAGAGACATATACTGCCATCAAGATGATGTCGGGAAGTCCATGGTTATTAGATCAAGACAATGCCAGCTCTCATTCTGCATGTGCTATAACAGCGTGGTTTCGTAGAGACAGAGTGAATGTGTTAGACTGGCCTACCTGCAGTCCAGATCTGACTCTTATTGAAAATGCATGAAAATTCCAGTCATGGAAAGGAGAACCAGATGACGATCACGGACTGCTGAGCATCTGAAGTTTTGTATCAAGCGAGACTGGACAAAAATGTTGCTTGCAAAACTTTAACAGTTAGTATCCTCAATTCCCAAACAATGAAACATTGTAATTAAAAGGAAAGTTGATGTTACACAGTGTTAAACGTGCCTCTGTCCCAACCTTTCTGGAGTGTGTTAGCCATCAAAATCTATATAATTTTTTTTATATTTACAAAATATATTTATGTTGGTCAGTGAAAACTTTGGAAATGTTTTTTTTTTTTTTTTTTTTTACTTTTATAGTAAAACAAATATTAAAAGGTTTTAACAAATCAGAGATTATGGATTTTATTGCATTTTACAAAATGTCCCAACATCTCTGGAATTGGAGTTGTAAATGGAAGATGATAAACAAGTTGATCAAGAGTTTTCCCATCATCATCATCCTCTCTTTCCTCCAGCACATTGAGCTGTAAATAAAACGGTTCATTACGTTATAAAGATGTAATTTCCCAGTTCATTTGTAATACATACATATTCATCGTAATATTTTTACTTTAAAAATCAACATCTTTTCAGTTTGCCAGTGTTTACTTTTATGAACACACTCACCTGATGCATCTTCCTTCCACATCACTTCCTGTTGAGCAGCTGGCGGTTTAGACCATTGCAGCGTCACATCAGAAATTCCTTGTTTTGCCAGAGCAGACTGAAGCTGAAATGAGCAGATCTCTTAAAACCGCTATCAGTGTGATATGATTTCAGATTTCTGTATGTTTCCCTCTCTCACCTGTGACAGGAGCTGGACTCTCATTTCAGGTTCAGACAGACTCAAACTGGACTTCAGTTTCATCTTCACAAAGGTTTTCTTCAGTACAGGACCTAAAAAGAGTGACACATGAGAGTGAGTGAACAATACATAGACAGAAGGGAAAAGAAAACGCTAAATGCAAAATAATAAAATGCAACTGATCATATAATCATGCATTTTTAGGATACCCAATTACATAATCGTATCATCGCATCTTTTGATCTTGACAACAATCCACAGCATTTTGGTGCAAACGTATTACACTTAATATTAAACAGATGTAACATGACTAGGTTGTGTACACAAAGTGAAACAAATATGACCCAGATGACATTAAATACAGGTTCACTTGCAGTAAGGATGAATGAGGTTTAGTGTCAAACACAAATGAATGCTTTTTATGTAGTGAAGTATTGACAGTTGAGAGCATAAAACCTTAGAAATGTTACATTAAAAAAAAAACAATAAATCAATTACATCCCTGCATCTTGAATGAAAATCAGCTGATTTGCAAATTATTTGATTATGGTGAGTTTAAAAATATCAACTAAAAACTCCATCAGATACTTTTTTACTGCCAGACCTGTTGAATCAAGAAATCACTTAAATAGAACCTGTCTGACAAAGTGAAGCATGCTTAAAGAACAACACATCATGCCGCGATCTAAAGAAATTCAAGAACAGATGAGAAACAAAACAGTTGACATGTATCAGTCTGGAAAGGGTTATAAAGCCATTTCTAAGCCTTTGGGACTCCAGCGAATCACGGTCACAGCCATTATCCACAAATTGAGAAAACTTGGAACAGTGGTGAACCTTCCCAGGAGTGGACGGCCTACCAAAATTACTCCAAGAGCACAACGACGACTCATCCAAGAGGTCATAAAAGAACCCAGAACAACATCTAAAGAACTACAGGCCTTGCCTCAATTAAGCTCAGTGTTCATGATTCAACAATAAGAAAGAGACTGGGCAAAAATGGCATCCATGGGAGAGTTCAAAGGCAAAAGCCACTGCTGACCAAAAAGAACACAAAGGCTCGTCTCTCATTTGCCACAAAATATCTTGATTATCCCCAAGACTTTTGGGCAAATATTCTGTGGACTGATGAGACAAAAGTTGAACTTTTTGGAAGGTGTGTGTCCCGTTACATCTGGCGTAAAACCAACACAGCATTTCATAAAAAGAACATCATAGTAACAGTCAATTATGGTGGTGGTAGTGTGATGATCTGGGGCTGCTTTGCAGCTTCAGGACCTGGTAAACTTGCCATAATTGACGGAACCATGAATTCTGCACTCTATCAGAAAATCCTGAAGGAGAATATCTGGCCGTCAGTTTGTGACCTCAAGCTCATGCGCACTTCGGTTATGCAGCAGGACAATGATCCCAAACACACCAGCAAGTCCACCTCTGAATGGCTCAAGAAAAACAAAATTAAGGTTTTGGAGTGGTCAAGTCAAAGTCCTGACTTAAATCTGATTGAGATGCTGTGGCATGACCTTAAACATTCCATTCATGTTCGAAAACCCTCCAATGTGGCTGAATGAAAACAATGCAAAGAAGAGTGGGCCAAAATTCCACCACAGCGATGTGAAGGACTCATTGGCAGTTATCGCAAACACATGATTGCAGTTGTTGCTGCAAAGGGTGGCACAACCAGTTATTAGATTTAGGGGGCAATTACTCTTTCACACAGTGCCAGGCAGGTTTAGACAGATTGTTTTCCCCCTTAACAAATTAAATCATTATTTAAAAAAAAAAATTTTATTTACTCTGACTATCTTTGTATAATATTAAAATTAGTTTGCTCTGAATCATTCAAGTGTGATAAATATTCACAAAAGAAAAAAACAGGAAGGGGGCAAAACCTTTTTCAGACCACTGTATGTGTATCAGCTGTAATGCACTTATCAAAATAACAAAAACAGGCAAATGTCAAAATTTTGGTTTAATGACAAAAAGTTCATAAATATTTAATGCCAAGGAACTTTGCATAGGCACATTTGTAAGTGAATAAATACACTTTTCACAAAATCTATAATTTTCTGTTAATATTTTCATGTCGTAAAACACCCACACATATAGCAGACTCAGACAGGAGTTGTGTTTGGGGTGTTTTTTCTGCTGATTAAGTGAGAATACAAGGCTTCGTCACATTGCGAATGGTTCTCAAAAGCAAAAATGCAACGAAAAGCATTATATTTTCTAATCTCGAAAAACTGTGCTCAAGCAAAACAGACACTGCTTTTGGAATCAACAGCCCAAAATTAGTAAGAACCCCGTTTTGGATTTCATTATATATTATACATTATATTAATTTCATTTATAGCTTGATTTTCCATGTTTGATCATACCTTCTCCATAGACCTCCACCTCACACAGAGTAAGATACTTTGACTCTCCAGGAATGAACAGATTCACGTATCGACCCTCCATACCGTTACATGTGTAGGTGGAGGAAACACCAGCTGGAATGCTAGAAATCACAGCGCATCTAAAGAGAGACGGAGGAAACCTCATTTAGACTTATAGGCTTTCTTCATATGTTATTTCAGGGATAATTTATGGATATTATGCAACTGAAAGAGGGTCTCACGTGGGATTGTTGTTGCCATTGTTCTCCAAAGAGTTTCCGATGCGAATCTCCGCTCCGTTAATTTGTTCTGAACAACAGTCTAGTCTGTTTGTGATGACAACTCTACTTACTCTGTAAATATAACACAGATCCACTCTCCACCATGGGTTAGTCTGAGCAGTGGTTGAGGAACACAATGACCATGATTTTGTGAAACCTGGACTGAAGTCAATGGCCTGTTCAGCAGACCAGAGGCCATAGGTTGACGACTGTATGGCGGTTCTTCCTGTTGCCAAATTATCTGTAAGATGTCATATAGTGTCAAGAAATGGTTTTGGTCAGCATATTTTATATTTGTGACCCTGGACCACAAAACTAGTCTTAAGTCACTGGGGTATATTTGTAGCAATAGCCAAAAATATATTGTATGGGTCAAAATGATTGATTTTTCTTTTAGGTTAAAAATCATTAGGACATTAAGTAAAGATATTTTTTAAATGTCCTTCTGTAAATATTTCAAAACTTAATTTTTGATCAGTAATATAGATTGCTAAGAACATCATTTGGACAACTTTAAAGGCAATTTTCTCAATATTTTGATTTGTTTGCACCCTCAGATTCCAGATTTTTAAATAGTCTGCCAAATATTGTCCCATTTTAACAAACCATATATCAATGGACAGATTATTTATTCAGCTTTGAGATTATGCATACATCTCAATTTAGAAAAATTGACCCTTATGACTGGTTTTGTGGTCCTGGGTCACATTTGAAAGTGTTTCACGAGGTTTACTTATCTATAATGCATTCCTATCAGATCTGTCTCTAAAGTCCATTTCAAGGAATATCTTTCACTCGCGAATAGTGAAATCGAAAAAAATCCCTGCCACATTTGCACTTAAATAACTTTTCAAATCAGCAACAAAATCCAACATGAACTGTCCCATAAATGTAAAAAAAAAAAAAAAACTTCAGGTAGTAAGATTTATTTATTTTTTGCTGTCCAAAGCGCACGATTCGGGCATGACTGTTTCTGTATGGCAGCTAGTTTATAACCAGTCATGTGATGACTTTGCCCATTGGTGATTGCCTCTTTTATTTAGAAGGCGGGACTTACAGTGCCTTGCGAAAATATTCATACCCTTTCATTTTTTTCACATATTGTTAAGTTGCTGCCTTATGCTAAACTGCTTTAAATTACTTTTTTCCCACATCAATCTACACTCCATACACCATAATTGTAAAGGAGGAAGTAAAACAGTTTTTTAACATCTTTGCAAATTTATTAAAAATAAAAAACCTTAAATGATTCCATTGCATAAGTATTCAGCTGCGAAATTTAGCTCAGGAGCATTCATAGTGCTTGTAGATGTTACTACACTTCGAGTGAAGTTAACCTATGGCAAATTCAATTGAATGGGTATTATTTGGAAAGGCATCTTAATAAAAGGTCTAACAGCTGATAAAAAAAAAAGTGACGTGACATGTGGCCAAGTATGGTTACCCATACTAGGAATTAGTGCTCTGCATTTAACCAATCCTAAGTGCACACACACGCACACGCACACGCACACGCACACACACACACACACACACACACACACACACACACACACACACACGGAGCAGTGGGCAGCCATTTATGCTGCGGCGCCCGGGGAGCAGTTGGGGGTTTGGTGCCTTGCTCAAGGGCACCTCAGTCGTGGTATTGAAGGTGGGAGAGAGCGCTGCACATTCACTCCCCCCACCTACAATCCCTGCCGGACCTGAGACTCCTCGAACCTTTGGGTTACGAGTCCGACTCTCTAACCATTAGGCCACAACTTCCCTTCCTAATACATATCAGAGCAAAAACCAAGCCAGGAAAAAAAAACTGTCTGTAGAGCTCAGAAATAGGTTTGTGTCAAGCCACACATCTGGGGAAGATTTCAGAAAAAAATCTGCTTCATTGAAGGGTCACAGAAGCATGTAGTCTCTGTTACCCTTAATGGAAGAAGTTTGAAACAACCAGGACTCTTACTAGAGCTGGCATCCTGGCCAAACTGAGCAATTGATGGAGAAGGGTCTTGGTTAGAGTGGTGACCAAGAACGTGATGGTCACTCTAGTTGAGCTCCATGATCATATATGCAGATGAGAGAAATCTAGAGAAGGACAAATATCACTGCAACACTCCACCGGTATGGTCTTTATGTCGGAGTGGCCAGACTCAATCTTCTCCTCAGTGAAGATACATGAAAACACACTTGGATTCATTGAAAAACACCTAAAGGACTCTCAGACTCAGACTTCTCAGACTTGAGAAACAAGAGTCTCTGGTCTGATGAATCTCAATTCCAAGCATCATGTTTGATGGAAACCAGGCACTGCTCATCACCTGAAGAGTACCACCCCAAAAGTAAAGTGTGCTGGAAGCAGCCTCATGCTGTGGGGCTGTTTTTCAGTGCCAGGGACAGAGGGACTCGTCAGAGTAGAAGATAAGCTCAATGCACCAAAATATTGAGTTGGCCTTAATGAAAACCCAGTCCAGAGCATTCAGAACCTCAGACTGGGCAGAAAATTCACCTTCCAACAGGACAATGAACCTAAGCACACAGCAAGAGTGGCTTATAGACAACTCTGTGAATGTCCTTGAGTGGCCCAGCCAGAGCATGAGCTTGAACCCAATCAAATAATTCTGGAGAAATTAGAAAATGTGCATCTGCCCCCATCCAACCTGACAGAGCTTGAGAGGTGAAGAGGTGAGGAGAAGAATGGCAGATAATTGCCAAATGATGATGATCAAAGTTTGTCGCATTAAACAAAAAGGACTTGAGACTGTAAAGGTGCTTCAGCAAAATATTTAGTTACTTGAATACTTATGCAATGTACTTATTTCAGTTTTTTTTATAAATTTACAAAAGTTGTGACAATTCTGTTTTTGCTTTTTCAGTATGGTGTATGGAGTGTAGATTGATGTGGAAAAAAAGTAATTTAAAGCAGTTTAACATAAG
>NW_015506902.1:43415-45368 GCF_001515645.1 Sinocyclocheilus grahami
AGCAGCCTCATGCTGTGGGGCTGTTTTTCAGTGCCAGGGACAGAGGGACTCGTCAGAGTAGAAGATAAGCTCAATGCACCAAAATATTGAGTTGGCCTTAATGAAAACCCAGTCCAGAGCATTCAGAACCTCAGACTGGGCAGAAAATTCACCTTCCAACAGGACAATGAACCTAAGCACACAGCAAGAGTGGCTTATAGACAACTCTGTGAATGTCCTTGAGTGGCCCAGCCAGAGCATGAGCTTGAACCCAATCAAATAATTCTGGAGAAATTAGAAAATGTGCATCTGCCCCCATCCAACCTGACAGAGCTTGAGAGGTGAAGAGGTGAGGAGAAGAATGGCAGATAATTGCCAAATGATGATGATCAAAGTTTGTCGCATTAAACAAAAAGGACTTGAGACTGTAAAGGTGCTTCAGCAAAATATTTAGTTACTTGAATACTTATGCAATGTACTTATTTCAGTTTTTTTTATAAATTTACAAAAGTTGTGACAATTCTGTTTTTGCTTTTTCAGTATGGCGTATGGAGTGTAGATTGATGGGGAAAAAAAGTAATTTAAAGCAGTTTAACATAAGGCAGCAACGTAACAAAATGTGAAAAAATGAATGGGGTATGAATACTTTCGCAAGGCACTGCTTTCTGCCAAATTAGGCATTGCGCTTTCTCCATTCATATTAATATGTGAGCACCATATGGGTATATTTCGGAAGTCTATGGACATCGATGATAACTACACTTATAACTATATTAAAAACCATGTTCATGAAATGAGAATAGCTTAAAGGGGTCATCAGATGCCCAGATCCACAGTTTGATATGATTCTTTAGGGTCTTAATGAAAAGTCTATAACATACTGTGGCGGGACGACCAAACGACAGACACAGCGCACACCCTCTCGCACCGCGCCGGAACAGAGCCAGAGAAACCGGGTTTTAGTCGACAGCCTCAACCAACCACAGGGTAAATGACAATAGAAGAAACGTCACTTACCCCTTTTGTGGCTGGGAGGCCGTCTCCATCGTTCCTCCGTCTCAGTCCGGGTTTTCACTAGCTTTTGCGAGCGAGAGGGGATGACGTCATCAGGTGTTCACCAACTGTACTGTCTAGGCTCCGCATTGCCTGCATTCTCCACCAATGTGGCAGAACGACCAAACGACAGACACAGTTGGTGTGGCGTCAGGCCTTGGAGAGGCTTTTATTAACAAAATATAAACAAAGTGTCCAGGGAAAAGGGGAATCAAGTGTCCAAAATAAAACCGGGGATCTGGTGTCCTTGTCGTGCTGCGGGGTTCGTGTAGGGAAGGGCAGTGGTCAGGAAGGAAAGGTCCAGGTAAGGGGCAGAGTCCGGTGGCCGGCGGCGATTAAGGGACGGGGTGATGCTGATAATTAGGGGGAGGCAGCCGACTCGTCACAATACTTTGGTTAAAATGTGTAATGGTAGTGTAAAACAACACTCTTTTTACCCTGTCAAAAACAGCTCTGTCTACAGCAAGCCGTTTTGTTGCATGTTCCTTTAAATGCAAATGAGCTCTTCTCACCC
Organism: Sinocyclocheilus grahami; assembly: GCF_001515645.1. Taxonomy (NCBI): domain Eukaryota; kingdom Metazoa; phylum Chordata; class Actinopteri; order Cypriniformes; family Cyprinidae; genus Sinocyclocheilus; species Sinocyclocheilus grahami. Next base: position 44,962 of record NW_015506902.1, read on the forward strand.
CGCCCCTCTCTTCTGAGCTGCTCTCTGAGGTCCGGTCCACACGAACGTGGTTATTTTTAAAACCACAGCTTTTTCTACACGGTTAGGCCATTCGTCCACATGCAAATGCAGCACCAGTTCACTGAAACCGAACTTTTTTGAAAACGCCTGCCAGGATGAAGATTTTCAAAAACTCCGGTTGCAGTGTTATCGTGTAGACAGCGAAACCAGAGTTTTTGGCTTGTGACGTCGGAGCCTGAAAGTGAAAGTGAAAGTGACGTGACATGTGGCCAAGTATGGTGACCCATACTCGGAATTAGTGCTCTGCATTTACCCATCCAAAGTGCACACACACACAGCAGTGAACACACACACGAAGCAGTGGGCAGCCATTTATGCTGCGGCGCCCGGGGAGCAGTTGGGGGTTC
>NW_015506902.1:52156-56409 GCF_001515645.1 Sinocyclocheilus grahami
AAGTGAAAGTGAAAGTGACGTGACATGTGGCCAAGTATGGTGACCCATACTCGGAATTAGTGCTCTGCATTTACCCATCCAAAGTGCACACACACACAGCAGTGAACACACACACGAAGCAGTGGGCAGCCATTTATGCTGCGGCGCCCGGGGAGCAGTTGGGGGTTCAGTGCCTTGCTCAAGGGCACCTCAGTCGTGGTATTGAAGGTGGGAGAGTGCGCTGTACCCCCACCTACAATCCCTGCCGGTACGAGACTTGAACCCACAACCTTTGGGTTATGAGTCCGACTCTCTAACCATTAGGCCACGACTTCCCCCTGTCGACTTGCCTGCGCTGTTATCTCAGCCTACTGGAAACTTTTTCAGGCTTCTGATTGGCCAACATGGCTTTACGGTTGAGATTATATCACCACCTGTTGGTTAGGCATGCTCTTGACAGTGCTTCATAGCACGTGTTTGTGTTTTCATGTGGACAGAGATTTTTTTAAAAGCAGAAGAAAAAACTGTTTATAAAAAAGCCTGTGTACGTGTGGACATGGCCTTAGAGATGGTAAACTTTAGCCGCATTCATCATGAAACTTGCTAACTGGCACATTATTAGGAATGGTGATTTGCAAAATTCATAAAAAATAAATTAAAAAAACTTATACTCACTTCTTCTGTTGGTGAGGCTGGATCACAAATGACTATGTGCGAACATAGACGCATTTAGGTAGATCGGGGGCCCTTCAAAAACATGGGATCATAATCCACTGCATCTTCAGCGGCTCAGATGCCGGGAGTAAATGACGACTGTTATTTTCATTACATCCAACAACAGAACACCTCAGTCGCTTAGGAGTCATTCTTGTCTACATCTGCTTCAAACAATGGCGGACTGATGACAGCTCACTCAAGGCGGGTCTAAGGTAAGACACCAGTCCAGTCTGTGCTGAAACGCTACTGTCATTCAAACTATCATGTGAGGGGCCTGTGTGTGTGTCACACAGACAGGCATCTGAGATTGGCTCGATTTGAGAAAGGGGTTTGGATTTATCGAGATTTTAAATAAAAGCATTGGGTGGATTTGTATCATTGTAGGGTGGTTGTGTACACACACTGCCAATACACATTTCAGTTCAAACAACATGTAAAAGTGAATTTTGCATCTGATGACCCCTTTAAAAGTCAAAATCACAAGGTTGTTAAATAGAGAATTACCTGGAAAAATCACATAGACTCCCACTTCACAGAGAGTAAGAATCTTTGAAGTTCCAGGAATATTCACAGTAACGTAACGTCCCTGCATCCCACGACACGAGTAGCTGTAGGTAGCTCCTGCTGGAATAGAAGAAACTACAGCACATCTGGAGAAAGACGAAAGATTGAGTCACTTTGGGGTCCCCTTCATCTCAGTGGAATACAATTTTGTGATTGTTCTACATTTTCTATCTATATTCACATAAAAAAAACTGGGATTGATTCGGTTGTTCTGAAGGTATGAAAACATTGTTTTACTAATCTGGTATTTGGGGTCAATATGACCCCACATTGAAATGAATGGAAAATGTGAAAAAATCGATATATATATTCTTTTTCATTTGTCAAAAGAAAATCAATAAATCTGGCATAAATCTGAAAATTTCCACACAGAAATGAAGGCCTGGTACTAGAGCACAAATGCAATGTAGAAAATACATGCTCACTCACATGCACACGCACGCACACACACACACACACACATGTGTGTAACTGCAAGAGAGAGCATTTTTATAGAAATTGGCAAATACAATCAATAAATCCTGCATAAATCTGAAAACGGCCAAAACGGCTCAAAAACGAAGGCCTGGTACTAGAGCACAAATGCAATGTGGAATGAGCATACTCACTCACGTACGTATGCACACACACACTCTCTCTCACACACACACCCAACATTCATATCTGCTTATTGCAGTTGTTTTTGTTTTGTTTTGTTTTTTATTTACATTTAAGTAAAATAAAATTGTTTTGATTTTACTTTTTAGATTGAAAAAAAAATATGTGCCTGCAATCAAGTTTTAGTGACAACTTGTGTGGCATTTCTCAAAATGTATGTGGCATTATTGCAAAAACCGGCACTTCGAAATACCTCAAACAACAAAAACAAATTCTAACCTTTGAGGCAAATACTGTTTTTGATATATTTTATAATGTTTCAGTATATATTTGCAAAATATACTGTATATCAGAAAATTTGTGAGAGTAGCAGTTAGTCACTTCCAGAAAAATGAATGGATGTCTATGGGCCTCTGCTGGGTATATATGGTCATTACGTTATTACATTATTTTCTTTTTTAAAACTGTCATTTCTACAAGTTTTTCTCTAACCAGCAGATTGCAGAATTCTACACCTAACACCTATATCAATATCCAGAAACAACTTAAATCAAATTTAGATTATCATTTAAGTGATTGTTTCATGAAAATGTAATATTTCACATGCAAGCTAATGGTGTAGTTGAGGATTTTTGTGGTAAATAGGTACAAAAGTACTTCATATCTCCCAAAACACAGTTTAAATGTATAGATGAGAAGTAAACAAAAACAAAAAATGATATATTATTTGTATGATTAAACATGTATATATTTTTTATAATTATAATTTTGGGGTCATATTGACCCCAAATACCATTAGTGTAAACAGAAAATGAGAACCATGTGAGGGTTAACTGCATTGAACCGACATCTGACTCACTTGACATTATTTTGAGTTTACATTATTTTTAGTGACATAGGGTTTTACCACTCAACTGGCCAGAATGTCTGCAGGCTCTGTAAAAATATATTAGAGAGACTCACATTGGATTGCTAAAAACATCTGAAGAATCGTTTCCAACCCGAATCTCTGACCCATTTATCCTGTTGCTACAGCAGTCGCGTCTGTTAGTGATGGTCACTCTGTTCACACTGTACATCTTCAGCAGGTCCAGCTTCCACCACGGGTTGCTCTGTAAGTCTGTATGAGTACAGCTGGAGTTTTTCCCATCCAGAGCATATTGGGCATATAAGTTCTTATATGTTGTCGACTGATTGGCTGTGCCCCATCCTGCTGTGTTCACTGGAATACGTTTAAGAGAAAACCTTATTTATGTTTACAATGACAATTATTTATTTCTATTCTGGCTTTATTTAACATGCAATAATATGGTATCATCATTAATATTATGTGTTTCTGTGAAGCTGCTTTGAAATAATGTGCATTGTAAAAAGCGCTATACAAATCTAATTGGAATGGTTATAGGTGTAGAATGTTTTACATTTATTACAATATGTCATCAAACAAATGGAAAAGAATACAAGAAAAAAAGACCACAAATATACATTGGTATAACACACACATCTGCATATTTCTCTCCCGATTCAGACAAGATGACTTTTTTCCACTGGAACAAGCGTTTTTATGGATCATGGATTCGTATTTTACGTTTTAAATTTAAAACGTCTTAATGATGTATGCGTTTCATCTCATTCCACAAGCCCTTAACTGATGGACTGGAGTGGTGTGGATTACTTATGGATTATTGTGATGTTTTTATCAGCTGTTTGGAGTCTCATTCTGACGGCACCCATTCATTGCAGATGATCCATTGCTGAGCAAGTGAACGTTACGATGTAAAGATGTTTAGACAAGGGTACTTGTTTGATTGACATTTACATCTTGGATGGCCTGAGGGCATCAACTAAATGTTAATGCAAACTGCAACTCCATTATTTGAATTAATTTATTTTAGATAAACCCTAAATGGCACGTAAAACCAAATGAACTTTGGATGTTTTACATAGTCTCATCCCGGCTATCTGTGCACGTAAGTTAAGGCCCAGTCAAATAGTTAGTCAAAGTACAGGTATATTGTTTAAAATACACCTATGACTTTAAACAGGAGTGTGTATGGCTGATATTAAAAATCTAAAGCCCCTTGATAAAGAATATTAAAACACACTAACACTAAATACAATAATCTAAATAAATATCAAGTCTGTTATAAAGTATACAGTTTGAATGAAGAAAAGTAATATTGACATATAATAGTTTTTAACCAATGTAATCTAACCTTCTGTTCCATTTGCCTTCATTTGAACTGAAAAAAACCCTAAAAGAAATGAGAAACACAAAATGATGCTTAGTTTTAAATTGAACCATAAACCTCATGACATTTTGTTAATTAAGTTTTAGGCTTAAAACTGAGGAAACAGGTACGAAGGTACAAAAGCAGTCACTGGAGTGTTTTTTT
>NW_015506902.1:62834-65084 GCF_001515645.1 Sinocyclocheilus grahami
CCTCCGACGTGACGTCGAGAGTGACCGACTGAGAGGGAACTAGGTAGGTAAGTACTGTATTAGGTACTTTAAGGTATGCACCCTTTGGGGTAAATAAGGGACAAATGTGTACCTTTTCAAGAGTACTGTTGCAGTGACAACTTTTGTACCTTTTTTCTGAAAGTGTAGGATAAGAATAGTAAAACTTGCAGTAGTAAAACAAAAAATGTTGGAATCACTAGAAGATAGTAGACACACTGAAGTGTTGTACGTTTTACTTACCCAGTAAAAGTGACAGACTCCTGTAGACAACCTTCATGTTCATATCAAGCGCTTCTTGATTCGTTCTGCTTCCAGCTGAGGATGTTTGAATGAGCGAGAGAGAGAGAGAGAGACATTAGTTTAACTTTACATACCACTCCTGTCAGTCTGTCAGAGGATGTGTCATTTAAATTATATGATACTTTCCACATTTAAGTTTAAAATGACCTAATGTCCCATAATGAAGTATTGCTAAACTTTATTTGGATTTTAAAAAAATCCATGCAGACTGATGAACAAGGCAAGTAGTAATTACGAATGCAGCTTATGACAAATGTTTTGATTGATGACTATGAAACGTATCCTGAAGAGCTATTGCTACGACCATAGACTGTATGGCTACGACGAATACCCTATTAATGTTTGAAAACTGCGATGTTGGTAATGAATCGCAGCATTCTAAATTTCGGCGTGCTTGTGTGTTTGCAGACAGTCTCATATAGCAGATTGTGTAGAAAATAAACTTTTCACCTTCCGCGGTTACCCATTCGGCTACTGGCTTGGCTGTAATGCTTATTGTTTTATTTGTCGCTTTGTACATAAGACGTCAAGAATATATTAAATGATTATTTCTATATGACAATAAGCTTGCAGAAATATTTTGTTTTGAGAATATTGCATTTGGCACGTAGCGTCACAATCTCGCTCCAGATAGTAAGTGTATAGTGTTTATAACATATAATCAAAGGGGAACTTTGAACAGCTGTGCCGAAGTTTTTCCAAGTATTTTTCATCATAAGTGCCATTATTGCCGACAGCTCAGATATAACACTACTTTTCTACTTATGGTAAACTGTTATTGTATATCCCAAAGTAAAGAGAAAAAAAAGTCACGTCCGCTTGGAAATCTCTCACATCCTGAGGTCGCTGAGCAGATCTCCCATGTCTGACCAACATCTGGCAACTACATCCAGACAGAAGACTTATGATCAATTTTAATAACCTAAAGTAAACACAGCAACCACCTAGAAATGAAGAGGACACCTGGCGGACAAATTTGGTAATGCCGAAAAGATTTAACTCATCCATTTCTTTATATATAAGGGCTAAACTAACTAATTAATAATATTTATCCAAGCGATATATCTACGCTATAAAATTGATAAATAACCTGTGCATGTCCATAACATGTTTTGTCAAGCGTCTAAATAAGATTTAAACCTAAAATCATAGCAAAACACGGTAACACTTTATTTCGATAGTCCACTTTAGACATTCTTTTAACAGTAAGTAACTTTGCAACTACATGTCAACTAGCAGTTAGTAGAGTATTAGTAGACTGTTTGCTTAATATCTTCTAACACTTTCTTTGTCAACTTATTCTACTAACCCTAAACCTACCCTAACAGTCTACTCTGAGAGTTAGTAGACATGTAGACGCAAATTAATGAGAATTAGTTGACATGTAGTTGACATGTAGTTACAAAGTTACTTATAGTTAATAGAATGTTTAAAGTGGACTATCGAAATAAAGTGTAACCCAAAACACCACTGAGCTCTCAAAATATATATTATTATTATTATTATTATATACTATTAATATATATATATATTCTATTTCTTTATAATGTTTTTAGTTAAAATAAAGTTTTATTTTAGTTAAAAAAGGGTTTTAGTAAGTCGTACTAAGAAATCTGCCATCATGATATTTTAATCCCAAGCTTCTTGAGGTGAATTCTGTCTTATTCCTCTCAGCGCGACGTGAACAGTAAAACTTGAGGTCTTGCTGCTTTGTTTGCTGTGATGTGGGCGTTTACCCGCCACGTGCTTCACGTGGATGATTATAATATCTATAGCGTGCTCAGCGCGTGGGCATGGTCACATTAGAGATAATGAAGGGAGACATGAAAGACTGGACATCGCGTTGGTTTCATATGATTACTTTATCACAGAATATTTGCTTTCGATAAGACTTGCTTAGTTTAAAAGTAGACATGTCAAGCTTTCTAT
>NW_015506902.1:65840-69513 GCF_001515645.1 Sinocyclocheilus grahami
GCTTCACGTGGATGATTATAATATCTATAGCGCTCAGCGCGTGGGCATGGTCGCATTAGAGATAATGAAGGGAGACATGAAAGACTGGACATCGCGTTGGTTTCATATGATTACTTTATCACAGAATATTTGCTTTCGATAAGACTTGCTTAGTTTAAAAGTAGACATGTCAAGCTTTCTATAGATATATCTCTCATGTCTCTTTGTTGAGTATTTGCTGAGTTACAGTTCATTTTAATGACGCGTTTCTAAATAAAGATCACGCAGACCAAGGCGGCAGACAGCGCACCCTGTTTGTTTTCTTTATTTTATAAATGCACAAAGTTTTGTTGTTATTATGTGTGTACACAAATAAAAGTAGACCATTTACAGATTTGATTGATGTATTGCTCTTATCTGTAAGATCAGAACTGAAAGTGTAATTTAAGTTCTTTTTGGTGTTATCAGGAGAAGATGCCACGAAACGCGTATCCGCATTAGTCGACCCCAAAGGGTTAACTGGACCGGACACCGCGAGACCAGCAAAATGTCTTAAAATACACGGGTAGCTACTGTGAGGAGCACGGAGCGAGGAACGAAGAGACCAGGAGTACAAACAGAGGAGTTTAATTCTTTTTTTCAGGGAATCACACATAGCACAAGGAATTGACAAACAATTCCAGACAAGAGAGAACAGAACGGGCTAGAACTAAATAGGACAGATAACGAGGGGTAGACAGGTGATGGGGATAACTAACAACAAGGAACAGGTGATACTAATAATGAGAAAAGGAACTGAAAGGACCAAATAAGGACAACTGGAACTAAACGGGAACATACACATGACAAGTTTTCATATTTGGTGACTAATTTTGAAATATTTTACAGAGCGACTGTAATTTATTAATTTGCAAGAAGAATTCCATTATTAACGCTTTATGCTTTTATATTTTATTTTTATTTGTTGTCTGTAATCACTTTGATCTTATCACTGTATGGTTTAAACTTGTGTTACCTTTTGTCTGTAATCAGTTTGATGTTATCAGTGTATGGTTTAAACTTTGACACCTTCATAAAGTTGTAATTATATTTTTGTCTGTAATCATTTTAAAAAATGAATGCCGGATACATCAGTGATACATCGATAGCTATTCCTTCATTCCGATGGCACTGTCCAAGATGCCCGCTGCTCTAAACTTGACAACAACGGAAAAAAGCTACTTTCCCCATCATTTCAACTGGCGTGAAAATGAGAGGTATGTGGGCCCCTACCCCAACAAAAAGTTTTATGGGTATGAAAACATGTCCAATAAAGACCAGTCCAAGTTTGATGCGTGGTACAACACTGTGAAGGGTAAGGTCTTCTGCTTCAGGGATGAGCTGCGTGAGTACGGAGTGAACGCTGTTGTCATATTACGGGAGGCTTGCATGAAATACCGAGAAGCGTTCATAGAGTGTACCGAACTTGATCCGTTCAACTGTACAACACTTGCTATCTGTTGTATGGGGGTAATCAAGATGTAATATCTCACCAGAGACACTTTGGCTCTGACATATAATAACACATACGTCCAGCAGAGTAAGACTTACTCAAACATTTCAATCCAATGGATAGAATATATAAAAAAGACCCGAAACGTCTACAGTCACCACACTCTAAACAACTGTGAAATGCAAATCGGTTGTTACTTTTTAGATGGCTACTACGAACAGAATGGAGCGATGCACGCCTTAGAATACTGTGGCTGTGTCCATCATGGTCATGAATGTCACTTCGACCGAAAGAGGGAATCCAACTTAACCCCCAAAAAAATCAGTCACAACCCCGACCAGAGGTCTATCAATAAGCTGCTTCTTAACTCCCTTTGGGGGAGATTCTCTATGAGGGAGAATTTACCGCAAACCCTGCTCGTGAGAGACCCTGAAGATTTCGCACAAATAATTTTTGGTAAAACCGACGTCCTGAAACATTTCTTGGATGACGTGGCACTCGTCCAGCATTGTCGTCCCGAAGGGGACGTTTGCGAGACTTGCGCCATTAACGTGTTTATAGGGGTGTTTGCGACGGCTCACGCCCAGTTGGAGACTTGATGGACAGACTCGGTGACCAGGTGTTATACTCTGATACCGACTCTGTTATATTCATGTCTAGGGACGGCGACTGGATACCCCCTCTGGAAGACCATTTGGGGGCCAAAATCTTATGGCTATCGCACCACCAAAGGAAAAGTGTGCATGAAGGCTAAAGGTATACCTCTGAATGCTAAAAATTCCAAAAAATTCCCAAGCTATCCGATTAGATACTCTGATTGGTCTGGTTACCGGCTATGTGACATCTCACGACGAAACACGATACATCTTGGCTCGTTCTGAAAAAATTGTGTGGAATAAAAAGCAATTCACGTTGCGCAACAAGTCAGTCGACAAAAGGTTCAACAGCAGTAACCAGCAATATTAACTTCTCCATTGTTGTGTTGTACAAGTATGATCATGGTTGGTCAATGTAATGTTTGTCCTGCCCCTCCACCACTGTGATTGGATGGCTGTGTAAAAAGGGACAGTGATGAGCTCTGCGTTTTACCCAAAGTAAAAAACAAAAAAGACAGGGCAAATTAACTCGTTAAATATCATTCTAATACATAGTTCATAAAAATGCAGTGTCATCAGTTTGTCTAAAAGAATATAGAACGTTTGAATGTTTTATGCACCATTTACACATAGTAGGGAGCAGGTGTACATTTATTTCGTACCAACTGACATTTTCAAAATACGAACATTTTCATGAATCATGAACAAAAAATCATTCTGCTCATGTTTCATGAATGAGGCCCAATTAATACACGAAAGCAAGCATTAGTTCTTAGTCGTTTCACAGAGCAACACCATTTTATCATTTTTTTTATATAATTGTCACTGTACAAATTCATCACATAGCTATAGTCACGACCCCTGGCTAAATGATACAGGAAAAACACGCAGTGTTGTCCGTAAGCATCCGACGTAAAATCCTGAACGCGTTTGGTAGAATATAACACGACGGGGTCGTTGGACGTTAAAAAGTTTTTGATGGTGATTGGAAAACGCTCCCGAAGTTATCGAAAAAACATCCGGAACTGTCTAGAGTTAAATAAACAGCCAGCCAATGCTCCCCCGGCTGGTCCAAAGCATGCGTGTTAATGATAGATATCGACGGTAAGTTCCTTAACGGGGTTTCAGGCATCTGATCGCTCGGAAGAACGCCAAGAAAATCAGTGTTACATGAAATTTTGTCCATGATAGCGGTGAGCTGCACCGTGTTCATTTTCTGTTCAGTAGTAATCAAGCAGGTCCTGTCTGCGGTTAGACACTTCGATGACGCTGTAAAACACGGCATAAACGATGAGATTAATAGTATGCGGCAGCAGTTTTTTGAAACGTGCTTCGAGTCTGATATTCCTGGACTTGATGAGCAATATGTGCTGTCCGCAGTCTTCGTCAGGCATGAGGTTAAAGGCGTAAAGCGAATAGATTCTCAGAATATCATCCCTGTTGATAGAGAGGGCCTGATTTTTAAAGGGGTCATATGATGTTGCTATAAAGAACATTATTTTGTGTATTTGATGTAATGAAATGTGGGTTACACTTTACTTGAAGGGGTGTGCATAAGACATGACATTCGCTCAGTTATGTAATTTTTAATGCAAAGATGACATTG
>NW_015506902.1:69933-81339 GCF_001515645.1 Sinocyclocheilus grahami
GCGAATGACACTTAATGACAGTTGTCATAAACATGCTTAAAACCTACTTCATATTCATGAGATGTGTCATGTCATGATTATGAAGGTGTCATATCAGTCTCATGTACACCCTTTCAAGTAAAGTGTTACCAAAATGTGTTTAACACTGCCCAAAAAACTCGCTTTAAATATAAAAAATATAAAATATAAAAACTCTTTAAATATAAAAAACGTACTTACAGTTTCTGAGTCAGAACAGCCGGCATTGTTGTCAACTCTACCAGGACCAGGAAACAGTCCTCCATAAAATGTGCTGCACACATCTGAATATTTGGGTTGAAGTGTTCTGGAGCAGTGTTGTAAATACAACTTAAGCACTGATTTCTAGTCGTGTCCATTTTTGGAAAGACAAACAAAGTAGTTTCGCTTTCACAATGAAACACATCATCACACACTGTGGCCTAGAGTGAGCGGCGGCGGCCTAGAGTGAGCAGAAGCCGGGGGCTAGAGTGAGGAACGGCCGGAGGGCTAGAGTGAGCAGAGGCGGCAGGCTTGAGAATGGCGCGGCTGGCGGATTCGACGAAGGAGCGTTCAGAGGGCTTGCGGCAACCACATGTGACGACCCCGGGCTGGACTCCGCTTCGTCCACGGTGAAAGCCGATCCGGTGATCCACAGTTGTTGTATTTCCTCAGCAACCAGCACGGATCAGCTCCAGGCATGACGAAGCAGATATCGTCCTCTTTTGGAAGGCCAAACAAAGTAGTTTCGCTTTCACAACGAAACACACAGCGCCTTCACGACATGGTGGCAGCAACAACAATACTACAGTGAGAATAAAAGTTACGCCTTCTTTCTTTGCATGAACATTTGGACGGCGTTATGCAAATCTTCCCACATAGTGATGTAGACATGTGGGGGAGTGTTAGAACGAGCCTTTTTAGGTAGGCGTGGCTGACTTAACTTTTTAAAATAATTTGGATTTGAGACTTTAGTCTTTGCAACTTTACAGATCTTTTTTATGCACAAAGAGCTTGTAACAGTCCAAAGAGAAAAATTTAAATCGCATCATATGACCCCTTTAAGATGCCTTTCCGGTCGTGGTCGCCAGCTGATAAAATTCACGCACAGCAGAACCGCATTCGAAATCTGGCTGTAGATATTTGCATGGTTTGGCGGGGAATTGTTGTCCGTCGACATAGACGGCTAGGAACTCCAAATTGTAATGATTGAACGTGACTGGGTTTTTATCGTATTTTCCGGTGAACACGTTGTTATCCACCATAGCCAGGACGATAGATTTCGGCAATGTCCCCAAAACCAAATTTACTTGGCCGTAGTTGAGAGCAAGGTCTGGGTGTGTGCCAGTCTCACGGATGGTGATACGGTCATTTTCTTGACAATAAGCATCGCCGACATGATATTTAATTTATAGGCCACATCCTCACCAGTCATCAGGCAGAATTCGTCTTTGCCTCTGATCATTCGTATTTTTATGTCGACGCCGTTTAGCATAAATTTTTCTTGAAAGAAAATATTGCTGTGAATAGGCCCCAACAGTTCCACAACCTTGCTTCTGGCTGTGTAGAGCCATCTCTTGGTCAGCCCCGCGGTACGGCCCACAGGGTCGGTCTCATCATTCTGCCCCGCTGTGTCTTTGAAAAATAGACCTGCCGAGAAAAGCGATTCCAGCATATCTTTGCTGTAGTTGAGAAGACTCTCGATGATACATCGGTAAGGATACATGCTCAAACTCTGAGATATCAGGTGTCCGCCGGTTCCCGCGATAAAAAACTCCAAAGGCGACGAATCCGATATAGCCGATAAAGGCGGTACTTCTAAATAGATATTTTTCTCGATAACCGTCTGCGTCAGCGGGACTGTAAATAAACTCAGACTTGATACATTCTCCCGACATGCGGTGCAGTAACGCCATGTTAGAATATGTTTTTTATGGATCTCTTAACCGCAACGTTTTGCTTCACAGTCTTCTTACGCTTTCTGGATGTAACTGAGAGATTCTTGGTCCCTCGCTTTGTTTTCTTTATCGAATTACAACGTCTCCTTATACCAGGCAGTTTAGACAATCGCTTACGTGCCATGACCATGAGACCCGAACCGTCGGAAACTATATTTTTAGCAGCCACTTTCAGGTGAAAAATTATTTGGTGTAGTTCTGCTCATAACCCTTGGCGAACGGTCCTCTCACTTCAGAAATCCTGACCGCATCCCCTACTTTATATTTAAATCAGTATGAGCATTTTTCTTCATACTGCCGTACAGGTTTTGAAACATGTCACCTTCATTTTATTTGTCGACGTCCACCGGTCTCATCTTAATACTCCGATGGTAACTGGAGTTGTACCCCTGCATGATATCTTGCGAAACATCTATGTATCGCCGCAAATTTGTAGCGGTTAAATATCTCCACATTCGACTTTTTAACGTCCTATTAAATTGCTCCACAACGCTGGCCTTCAAATCAGTAGCTGTCGCAAAATTATGAACATTGTGCTTTTTCATTAAATCTTGAAAAAGCTTGATAAAAAAATGCCGTTCCTCGGCCCGTCTGCAATTTCTTTGGAACACGGCCCTCTTCAAGTATAGACTTAAATACTTCAGTAACCTCAACCCCGCTCTTATTCTATATCCAAAATGGATACATAGTGACAAGAATAGTTATTTTTTTAAAATGGAAAGATAGTGACAAGAATAGAATAAAAAAAAAAATGGATCGATAGTGACAAGAATACGCATCGGTTACATATGTACGCATACACAGGACCTCGCTAACTCCTAGCCCTTCACCGGCTGTGGATCTCTCATCTAGAATGTTTTTGAGCATTACAAGGGGTACAAGTTTTGAAACACGTCACCTTCATTTTCTTTGTCGACGTCCTATAAATTTGCGGTGATACATAGATGTTTTGCAAGATATTATGCAGGGGTACAACTCCAGTTACCATCGGAGTATTAAGATGAGACCGGTGGACGTCGACAAAGAAAATGAAGGTGATGTGTGACATATCATCTTAATACTCCGATGGTAACCGGCACAGACACACAGACCCCATGTTGTGACGGTCAGGCTCCAGATGCTGACACGCTGCTTTGCCAGAGATCCACGGTGTCGTAAATGACTTGTAGACCTTGTCCAACAGCTTTTCCCTGATTTCTTGTAGCTTTGTGACGATGAATGTTTCGTCTCTTAATTTGTGCAGGATAGCCCCGGTTGTTCCTTGAATCCTCAGACTGTTGTTGGACTTCAACCCGCAGTGGAGTAGAGTGAAGTCGATAATAGTCTGAAGATCGGGCTTGAACAGCATGCGGCACAGCTCATCGAAGCGTGAGTCGAAAAAACAGGAAGGTATGTTGCATGATTTTGAGCCCAACTTCGCTGAAACAGCGTCTGTGGTATCGAACCCCCCGCTGGCTGCAGAGGTAGCGCACAGATCCGATAGGAAGGTCAGGTTGCGTTACCCCAGCTCCGTGCAGAATTTATCCAACCATTCTTTGTGAAGGTCGGGTGAGCGGGGTTCCCCTGTTGGAATATGATCGGTAGCATTATCGTCGGTAGACTTGAGGTTGAAAGGAGCGTAATTGCATTGTGAAGCAGCATCTTGAGACATGGTGAAAGTGTGATGTAGAAAGGGTTTGACTTACTGCTCTTTATAGTGTTTGTAGTAAATGTCTGCAGTGCGCATTAACTGTTGCAAGGACAACTCTTCGGGGTAAACAGCTAATTTTGCAGTACCCGTCACGCATGTCGCACCATCTGAACATTTTGTTGATGCTCAAAAAAAAGTGCGCTCAACAGATGCAGATCGTGCCACTTGAATAAAAACCGTAGGGTGTACAATTTGTGGTGCTCATTATGACTGCTGTTTTCAGAAAAATTGCAGAGCTTCGTCTTGTCTTTGCAGAAGAATATGTACATGTAGTCATCCGGGTTCTTTTTTGAGTAGTCGTCGACCACTCTGTACCTGGTATTGAACGACGTACCGTCCCACTCCGCAACATAAAAACGCTCTTTTCTCCATTCGTTCAGATCTTTCAAGACGTTATTGTAAAAGAAATCCCAGTCTTTATCAGAAAATACCAGGCTGGGGTCTTCCTCCTGATCAAATACGTCAACGTTGTCGGCAATGTAGAGCAAAACAATGTGAGTGGATTTTTTTAAATATGTAGCCGAATATGCGTTCGGGGTAGAGAAAAAATTAATCTCGCGCACAGTCCGTATTTTCGTGGATAAACTTTGTCAAATACAAGTTGGCGATGTACGGTTTTCTCAGAGCCAAAATCAGTCTTTCCAGCATCTCTTCATCCCATTCTTTCTCAGGAGTTTTAGGCGAGTATGAAGCAGTCATGTCTATGTATTATTTCACCGCTCTTTTCTGATTTTCCACAGAAATGCCCTGTTCTATTTAAACAAGTACGCTATGGTGCTCCACCCGATAGCGATCACATGTGGTCTGCAGCTGTCCTGGACATTAAGTTCAAACACGCTTGAAATCTTCAAATTTGACAAGTCCGATGTAAACGAAACTCATGTTTCAGCCGTGGAGGTCACGGGTTAATTGTGGTGAGCCGACAAACACATGACATGGCACATCTGTAGATCGTTAAAACAGAATTTAAACATTCTGATTTATTGCCAAAATAGATGGCATAACACATCTGGTGATCATTAAAGGACAATTTAAACAATAACCTATGTCATGCTGGAGGTCACAGGTTAATTATGGCACTCCGGATATATGTTACAAACATATGGCATAACACATCTGGTGATCATTAAAGGACAATTTCGGCATTCTCTTATTTCATTACAGAGTTTACATAAGCCAGATATATTACCAAAACAGATGTCATGACACATCTGGAGACCATTATAAAGGTCATAAGGTTAAGCTCTAAGGGAGGGGTCAAAGGTCATTGTCATCAATCAAAAATGTTGTCATAAGCTGCATTTGTAATTACTACTAAGGCACTCATACAGTAATTAGTTATACCATGGTAAAATTTTCTTTTTCTGTTTGTAACCACAACAATATATTTAAAAATAATTAATGAATCAACTAATATAGTAAATTTGCCATAATGTGTCTTCAGAGTAATTTAGGTTTATTAAATTGAGAGAGGCAAAAATCACAATTAAGGTTTATTGTGCAACCATTTGAGTTTCCAGAACTGTTTCTTTTATCTTCCTGTTTACTACTGCAAAGCTGGTTTGACACAATTGGTACTGCATAAAACGCTATATAAAGGTGACTTGACTTGGCCTTAGGCCAATTATTATTTACGTCACTGATAATAATAATAATAATAATAATAATATGAGAATCTTAATATTACAATAAAAAATTATTTCTAAGTGAAGCATTTGACCTTTTACACAGCATACTAAAGGCACAATGGATGCTGTTGTCATGAAATGACAATCAATTTATTTTTTTATTTTTTTTGATGAGACTTCATTCACAGTGACTTGCAAATGAGAAATTCACCACAACGGCAGCCTACAAGCAGGATCAGTGATTTATTATTATTGTTCTATTTCCTACCCGATCTATATTATTATTATTATATTACTTCACAACTTTATATCAGTTTACTACTGCAAAGCTGGTTTGACACAATTGGTACTGCATAAAACGCTATATAAAGGTGACTTGACTTGGCCTTAGGCCAATTATTATTTACGTCACTGATAATAATAATAATAATAATAATAATAATAATATGAGAATCTTAATATTACAATAAAAAATTATTTCTAAGTGAAGCATTTTACCTTTTACACAGCATACTAAAGGCACAATGGATGCTGTTGTCATGAAATGACAATCAATTTATTTTTTTATTTTTTTTGATGAGACTTTATTCACAGTGACTTGCAAATGAGAAATTCACCACAACGGCAGCCTACAAGCAGGATCAGTGATTTATTATTATTGTTCTATTTCCTACCCGATCTATATTATTATTATATTACTTCACAACTTTATATCAGTCAACAAGACGGCATTGGTGACACACCGAATTCACCAAACACTTTTCAGAACATCACAGAAAACTACGTATTTAGGTTATATTTTTGTATAAAAACACACGTGCAGTACAGTAAGAAATAATTGTAAAAGACCAATAGCACTGATTCAGTAAAGCAAAGGACAGACGCTTGCAAACTGCCGATCGCTGCATCTGTCCTGAGATGAAACATCCTGTTCATCCAAAAATTCAGCTTTATGCCCTGTTTCATTGTACAACTGTGTAACTTAATGTGTTGCATCGTCTCATAAACTGACCACCTGGGAACTAATATGCGCTCAGGCAGCAGGTTAGTGAGCACCTTGCAGCCTCTGCTGGTAGATGCTGGAACTACAATATGACTATGACTCAAAAATATCAGTGACCTGTGACAAAAGAATACATTTAAACACAAATGTTTCGCGATATTATTAAAACCATTACCAAATGGTTTCCAGTAGCAAGGTTGTCAAGTTTGCAATTTTCCTGTGGAATCGATCTACTTACCAGATAGCCCACTATGTCTGCAAGATAAGATCGCTTGATCTGGAAAGCATCTGCTCTGTTCAGACGTCTGTAAGATGTCAGTTTTACATACATTCTAAATCATAAACATCTCAAAGACATCTAATAAACGTCTATTTGACATCTGTTAGGAAACGTCCTATAGGCGTATTGCAGATGAGCAAACACTCTAAAAAATACGTCTTGCAGATGTGAATACAGACGTCAGATAGAAGTCTCCATGATGTACATGTGCTCTCAGGGTTGAGAACTGTTGGGTTGATTTTTTTCCCCCTGCGGTTTAAAGGGTTGAAGTATAAATTCTAAATAAATTACACATTTTGTAGGGTTCCTTTTACATCAGTAGTAGTTATATTAGATATTGAGTAAAGGTCCTGGAGATTTTATTGGTGCAGATATGCGTATTTTTTGTAAAATATTTTTATTTTATTTACTATTTTGTCAGTTGGAAATGTGCTCTAATGGTGTGTTTTCAGTGCTGTCATGATGTCATTTCAGTCACATGATATTTACAGCTCAGGTGATTGGCTGCCAATGACAGTAACTTCACATCTGTGCTAGTTTGTCTTCTAACAGAAAGGCTGCCAAAATGCATCCAGGGCTTTGTCTATGTCTTAACACAGTTATAATAGTATAATTATAATATTCAATAAATGTTCACAATAGTGTTTTTAAATGTAATTGTAATCAACTGTTTTGTTCTACATGGCACAAGTAATCAAATGCAGCATGATCACATGGTCCCTGTGAAACTCATCCTCATTCGGCCACACCATGTGAGTAAAATATTTTTATTTTATTTACTATTTTGTCAGTTGGAAATGTGCTCTAATGGTGTGTTTTCAGTGCTGTCATGATGTCATTTCAGTCACATGATATTTACAGCTCAGGTGATTGGCTGCCAATGACAGTAACTTCACATCTGTGCTAGTTTGTCTTCTAACAGAAAGGCTGCCAAAATGCATCCAGGGCTTTGTCTATGTCTTAACACAGTTATAATAGTATAATTATAATATTCAATAAATGTTCACAATAGTGTTTTTAAATGTAATTGTAATCAACTGTTTTGTTCTACATGCACAAGTAATCAAATGCAGCATGATCACATGGTCCCTGTGAAACTCATCCTCATTCGGCCACACCATGTGAACATTTACCTACACATTTACATTGAGGTTCCTGAAAGACAAATTCTTAGAAAACAATTTTCAAAGAAGCTTGTCTTGTCCTCACTGGCTGTGTCTGGTACACCGGAGAGTTTTTATGTGCAAATGATCCTCAACGACCATCAGGTCATCGCTGTGAGTCTCAAAGGAAGTTATTTTAATATTCAAAATTAACTTCAAGAAACTAATACATTTTACCGTAAAGAAATGTTTGTTCATATGCGTTTTTTGCACTTGATTGTACAAATCATTGGACTACATGTACAAGTATATCTAAAATTATTTTGCTTATGTAAATATTGTTCACCTCCTCTATTGATATTAAAGCAAGCAAGCTGAGAAAAGGACTGGTGATGCCATGCTGAAGAAACACAAGGTGTGTACCTTTTCCTTAATTAAATGCAAAGTCCACGATTCCTTGAAGAATGTAAATACTGTTTCTGAGAACAAATCTGTTTGTGACAGCAGATGCTTCATCAAACATCACAGGCTTTAAACAATCACCTCAGATCCATCTATGCACCCATAATTTATCAGCTGATCACAGAATTGTTCCTATTTGGCAACATGTCTTTGTTTGCAAAGTCATGAGTCAGGGCACATTTAATGATCCAGTTTCACAGGGAAATCCTTTAGCTGACAAAGCAGCAAAGCGAGCCACCGCATGTCAACTGCAGACACAGATGCAACATCCAAATCATAAATGAACCGCTGCTTCATCCAATGGGAAACTATGCTCTTAAAATGACAAAAGAGATTTCAGCTAACAGCCATCAGACTGACTGTAATCATTGTTTGGGACATCATTGGTTCTTCTTCTTCTTTGGGTTTTAACGGCAGCTTGCATCCTTGGTGTTGTATTACCGCCATACATCATTGGTTAAAATGCATGCACGATACAGCAAAAATGGGCCAACAATGATGCCTAATCATAAAAGTTGAGACTGTACACTCTTAAAAATAAAGGTGCTTCACGATCCCATAGAAGAACCTTTTTGTCTAAATGGTTCCATAAAGAACCTTTAACATCTGAAGAACCTTTCGGTTTCACAAAAGGTTCTTTGGGGCGAAAGAAGGTTCTTCAGATTACAAAAAGGTAAGAAAGAGATGGTTCTTTAAAGAACCTTTGACTGAATGGTTCTTTGTGGAACCAAAAATGGTTCTTCTATGGCATCACTTGAAGAACAGTTTGAAGCACCTTTATTTTTAAGAGTGTACTGATGCTAATAGTCCCCTCCTCAGGATGAGAACTTAAGACATCTTTCATTCACAAATCTTCAACTTGATTTTCTTTCAGTGATTCTTATTATAAGTGGCAAACGACATCAGGGATTGTTTGTTTTACAGATGAGTTCTCTTTTGCATCTGAAATTGATTGTTGTGTGCAAAACGCACCAGCACTTGGTACATTTTATTTCATTTAAATTTATATTTAATCATGAATTTTATCCAGAACAACTTACCAAAGAGAAATACTGTCATAGTACTAATAAACTGAATGTGTTTTAAATATACTCAGAGCATTCTAACTAATTTAATATTTCTTAATATTTAACCATACCAAATAGATGAAAAAAGTTACTAATAAACTATGCAATGATTTTTTGTTTGAGTGCAGAAATCCAATGGGAAAGGAATATAATGCTGAAGGAAAACATTCCAGTTGATACTGTCACAGTCTTCAGCCGGTGTGCCCAGGAGGGCCACCAGATGACTGTGACAGATACATGTCATAAATTGTTTTATTTTTGAACACTAAAATCTTACAGATGTGCTGATGTCTGTGTTTGAGACAAAATGGCCAAAAACAGACTGAGAGATTTATGGAGTGACTGGCCATTGTTTGAGGTGTGAGCAGATGATGGACTCCTGTGGAGCTCCCAATTTACATGCTGCCTGAGATCATTCAAATACACACAAAACAACAGGGAAATGATCAATGATCGTACTGATGGAGTGGAAATCAGGATACATGAACTAAAGGTCTGTAGGTTCATCTAGAGCTGCGATGATCAACATACCGTATGGATTTAAAGCAGAAGATACTGACATCACATGCAGGACAATTTATCACTGGACAAAGAACAAAAGCCACTTTTTATAGCTGTATTTGCACACTTCTGCTTATGTTCTTGGTGTTTTGCATAGTTACAAGAATCTTGCGTTTACCTCAGAAATCCCTCTTTTTTGTCAGTGATTCTTTAATGATTAATAAATTTTCCACCAGCACCCAAAACACATTTTGCTGGACGCAGCCTGGCAAAGCAATAAAAAGAGATTTAAAAATAGACACAGAACATGAAAGGCATAAACAAATGTTGATCATTAGTGTGAGTTTGGAAATACTTTGTACAGTGTCATATGTCAATATGTTGTTGATAATCTAGTGCCTGATTAATACATTCATCATACCAGTGCTTAATTTGTAAATTGCGAGGTACCGGGACAAAGTGGGGTGACGGATCCGGCATTATTAGAGGAGGGGGAGGCAGTGTTGGGGGTAACGCATTACAAGTAACGTCTCGGTTACGTATGGTAACCCTCGTTCCCTGAAGGAGGGAACGGAGACGTCACGTCGTGACCGACGAATTGGGATATCGATTCGATCGACAAGTCTACTTCGAGTGTAAACTAAACGAGCCAATACACATTGGCATGCAATTATTGCATCCAGCTGCCGCTGATCACAGTGTGAGTATAATAAGGCAGCAGGTGCAATGCATACCAGGTTTTCGCTGAGGAGCTGAGCCGGCGACCCGGCCGCTCAGCGGTGGTACAGCAACCGTGGTGACGGGATATGTCATCTCCATTCCCTCCTTCAGAGAACGGGGGTTACCATACGTAACCGAGACGTTCCCTTTCAGTCGGTCACTATGAGTCACGTCGTGACTGACGAATTGGGATCCCTAACAAAGCGCCATGGTGCTGCCCCTTCCAGTGCCCTGTGCGAGCCGCCTGCACCCCTATCTGGTGTAGGCCGGGGCTCGGGACAAGTAGTTCCACTCACCATTTTTCAAAGCACTACCTTACTAAGTGAGACTGGATAACACTGGGAAAACGTACCCGCTCCACTTGGAACAGGGACGCTGTGGAAGCCCCATCCTTCCCGAAGGAGGTTTCGGAAGCAAATACGCATATAGCATCCGTTTATGTGTATCTGGAGAAATGGAGGTGATTGTAACCCTCTTGGAAAGGCAGAAGTCTGCCGGGGAAACACGGGCTCTATGGCTATACCATGGGCTATACACATACGAAAACCGCTTAGGTCTCACTATGGAACCCAGCCTTCCACGGTTCCCACAGATTAATCGTGAAGGCCCGGCGCCGGACGTTCCGCCAAGTCCACTGCCGAGGGTGACGGAGGATCTCAACAGGGTCTACTGTAGGACACTCTGGAGCAGTTTTAGCAAGCCGACACTAACCGGGGCCTCTCGGCGCCACTACCCGTTTGAGGTGAGAACACAGGAGGATACCGGCTCCACACGGAGGCTATAGAATCTAGCGAACGTGTTGGGGGTCGCCCAGCCCGCAGCCCTACAAATATCTGTCAGCGAGGTGCCACGAGCCAACTCCCAGGAGGATGCAACACTTCTAGTTGAGTGAGCTCGCAGCCTGAATGGGCAGGGCACACCATGTGCATGATAAGCCAGGGTGATGGCATCCACAATCCAGTAGGCCATCCTCTGCTTAGAGACGGCATTCCCCTTC
>NW_015506902.1:81478-82926 GCF_001515645.1 Sinocyclocheilus grahami
CAGCACCCTGGCCTTTGAGGGTGGAGGGAGACAGCCTTCGCTCCAGCCCTTGCTGCAGAAAGGAAAGCACGACCGCAATCAGGCATCTCCAGGGGTCTTCTCGGCGAGACGAACACCACTCGACGAACAGGTTCCACTTCAAGGTGTAAGCGTGTCTCATAGACGGTGCTCTTGCCGAAGTGATAGTGTTCACTACCTCCTGGGATAGGTCACCTAGAACCTCCACGTCCCGTCCAGGGACCCGGTCAGGGAGTATAACAACTGGCAGTGAGAGGTTTCTGGAGAAGCAAACAGGTCTATCTGAGTGGCTCCGAAACGTCTCCAAATCAGCTGGACCGTCTGGGGATGGAGTCGCCATTCTCCCGGGAGCATTGCTCAAGACAGCTCGTCGGCTGTACGGTTGAGCAGGCCCGGAATGTGAACAGCACGGAGTGACCTCAGAACCTTCCGACAGGAGGTGGCGGGCGAGTTGCGACATGCAATGGGAGCGCAGACCACCCTGTCAGTTGATGTACACAACGGTCGCTGTGTTGTCTGTTCGGACCAGTACATGCTTGCCGCGTAAGCGCCCTTTGAGACGGTTCAAGGCAAGGCGCACTGCTAACAACTCTAGGCAATTGATGTGCCAATGCAGCTGCGGGCCCGTCCAAACCCCTGAGACTGCATGCCCGTTGTACGTGGCACCCCACCCGGTGGTGGAGGCATCCGTGTAGACCACAGCATGCCTGGAGATCTGCTCTAGGGGCACCCCTGCCCGTAGGAACGTAAGATCTGACCACGGGGTGAAGGTTTGGGGACAGGACGGTGTAACTTGGACCCGTTGAGTGCCGCGCTTCCACACCCACCTCGGGACTCAGCCATAAAGCCAGTGCTGGAGCGATCTCATATGTAACAGGCCGAGCGGTGTAAGTGCCGCTGCGGCCGCCATATGCCCCAGGAGCCTCTAAAAAGTATCAGTGGGACCGCTGTCCTGCCCTTGAATGTATTAAAGCAGGCTAACACCGACCACGCACGTTCCTCTGTGAGGCGTGCTGTCTGTTCGACCGAATCCAACAAAAGTATCAGTGGGACCGCTGTCCTGCCCTTGAACGTATTCAAGCAGGCTAGCACCGACCGCGCACGTTCCTCTGTGAGGCGCGCTGTCTGTTCGACCGAATCCAACTCCATATCGAGAAAAAAGGATGAGGTGCCGGAGCGCCAGGTCCCTGTGCTCGCACAACTGATCCTGAGACTGTGCTAGTATAAGCCAATCGTCTAGATAGTTGAGAATGCGAACACCCTGCTCTCTAAGGGGAACAAGAGCTGCCTCCGCGACCTTCATAAAGACACGGGGAGACAGGGACAACCCGAAGGGCAGGACCTTGTACTGATATGTCCGTCCTTCGAACGCCAACCGCAGAAATGGTCTGTGGCGTGGAAGGATCGACACATGAAAGTACGTGTCCTTC
>NW_015506902.1:83189-84085 GCF_001515645.1 Sinocyclocheilus grahami
GCCTTTCTTGGGTACAATGAAGTAAGGGCTGTAAAACCCCGACCTCATATCGGCTGGAGGGACCGGCTCTATCGCATCCTTCACCAGTAGGACTGCAATCTCTGCCCGTAGAACAGAGGCATCGGCGAACTGAATCGCATAGCCGAGGCTGATGGTTCGCAGAAGCCAGCGAGACGGGCTGGGTAGCGCTGACCAAGCACCCAGAAACCGGACCAGTGGGACCACAGCCGTACCCGCAGTGGGGCAGCGAGGTGGAACACAGGGACCCAGCTCGGGTGGCTTGTGAGCGGGCCGGAGAGGGGTGTGAGTGTGGGGTGCAAGGCTCACCTGGTTCCACGGGTTGGCAGAGGGTGCGTGAGTAGGGCCTTTGTTGACGCTCTCGTACCGCCCGCTGCTGCCATCTGGCGAAGAATGAGGATGAGTGAGGTCCGGCATTAGTCCGTCCGCAACTCTCCATGCCCTCCTGGGACCCAGAGATAAAGGAAACTGCTCTTTTGTCGAGAATTTGGGTACCGTCGCCCGTGAGGCCAATGGCGGGAAAAAATTAAACAAAAGATTCTCCACCCGGCCCTCCTCCGAGGGAGGGAGTGGTGCGTTCACCATCTCCCGAAGAGCAGATCCTTCCATCAATGGGTCGCCTGTCTAAGGGCCACTTGCTTCTCTGCTTGCCGGCAGGTTTGCCAGGGGCCTGGACAGGCGGGGTGGAAGAGGCCGGTCTGGGACACCGGGGAATTGAGGAACCGAACCGTGTCGGTGTCCCTCATGTCTGCCAGACACAGCCAGAGATGGCGCTCCTGAACCACGAGCGTGGACATCGCATGACCCAGAGAACTCGCGGTGACCTTCATCACTCGGAGCGCGAGGTCAGTGGCGGTTCGGAGCTCTTTCAGAACTTC
>NW_015506902.1:84214-91931 GCF_001515645.1 Sinocyclocheilus grahami
TAACGCATTACTTTTTAATTTACAAGAGAATATCCGAGTTACTTTTTCAAATAAGTAACGCAAGTAACTTTTTTTTTCCAATTTATTGATTGACAGCTCTGGTGTCCCCATGTTGAGAGAAATCAGAAGATGCTACTGTAGTTCTAAAATAAATATGAATATGCATTAATTCATCTCACTTACACACAAAAAACACTGATTCAGTATTCCTCAAAATGAATAAAAATAATGCAACTCAGAATATGATGCAAACCTGCAATAATTAAATGTTAAACAACACAAATGTGCTTTATCTATTTAATCCCATTCTATTAAGCAATGCCTTTGCTTCTGAGCTTCGATGATCCACTTCAACCATACTAATAATCACAAATTACTGTAGACAAACATTTGTGTGTCTTTTTTATTGCTGAAGTGTGTTGAAATGTCTTCTTCTGCATTCTACTGTACGGACGTAAATGTACTTTCCCTTCAGCCCGAGGCTTATTCATTTCACTTCTGGTGTGAAAAAGCTATTATATTTGCCAAAAATAGAACTTTTTTATTTTAAAAACAAACAAGCAAGCCCTGTCCAGATTTTAAGTAATGCAAAAGTAACGTAACGCATTACTTTCCATAAAAAGTAACTAAGTAACGTAATTAGTTACTTTTTTTATGGAGTAAAGCAATATTGTAGTGCATTACTTTTAAAAGTAACTTTCCCCAACACTGGGTGGAGGTAACGGAGCATTTGCGCAATGTAGGACCAGCTTATGTGATTAACAGCGTGCATCTTCTTACGGTCATGAAAAACTTTGAAAAGTCATCACATTTTAAAACAGCCATTTGCAGGCCTGGAAAAGTTTTGGAAAAGTCATGGATTTTTTTTTCCTTAAATCGCTGTATAATAGAATTATGTTTAATCTGCTTTCAAGTTTATAATGAGGGAAATTCCTGCAAACATATTCAATAGAGCATGTAGGTTAGATGAGTAAATAAATCCACACATATTATCAGATTAAATCAGTCATTTGAAAACAGTGTGAGTGATTCAGCTTCTTCTGTCGCTCTCTTCTTGTCTTCTCTCACTCTCAAAGCGGCTTCACAACAGCGCATCTTGTCTGCGCTACTGCACGCTGCGATACAAGACTTTTACTCGGGTTTCGGGACAGTCGACAGAATTGTCACTTGCCTAATCGAGTCATTGTTGCATCGTCAAAAAACTGGATCATTTGCACATCTTTTTAAGTTTAAGCCATTCGATACTCGCGTGCTCCAAATGGGGTTTCCTATGCGCTCACAGTCACATCCATAGCGCGCATATCGCACCGCCTCGCCAATACCAAATTGAGTTATTTTTCGCAGCTTGTTGCGCTTACGCAGCCAAATACACGCAAAAAATTACGTCAAAATGGCCGTGCTGGCGATTATCCTCGTAAGCATAGTCGGTTTTGTCTTAACAAAATGTAAACATCTGAGAAAGAAAATGCTTGAGTATCAGTATTGGATCCATGTATTGGGGTTTGTGAGAGCAGCTATGTCTCATCTCTTTGCTCGCTCAAGTTTGTTGTTTCAAATGTAGATGCTAGGTAAGCCTGCTCATAATAGAAGTTTTTTTCATGAAATATATGCACGCTATAGGTCAACACAAACGCCTTTCATTGGCGCATGAGGAGGGGATCTGTCAAATGAGGTGCCGGATCAGATTTCGGACAATTTCGGAGGTGCCGGATCAGGATCCGGCTTGTTCCGGCACAAATTAATATAGCATCATATAGACTAAATATGTAAACGGAACAGCTTTTAATAAGAAATGTTGTAATCAACTGAAAGTTTATGTTAATTTGCTGTTTATCAGGGTATTAACCATCATAATAAATTACTAACACGAAGCTACAACAAATAAGCTTTTTACTGAATTATTTTTGAAAAATGTCCCCACAAGGCTTGTAAAACCTGAAATGTGGGAATACTGTTTTTTTGGTCCCCATTAGGAAAAAAGCTTTAAAATACAACTGCATGTGTTCAGTTTAAATTAATTTAATTTACATTGGAGTAAAGCACACTGAGATTTTCCCTCTACACTGCAAAATGTTCTGTTCATGTCAAGCTGACAATGATAAATAAAATTAAATATTTTCCTTATTTTTGAATATCTTCTTAATCACACAAGATATTATAGTCTATCTATCCCATTGCTTTCATTCGGATGTTTCACGTATTCATTTTATTTTACTTTACGACAATCATTTTTCTCATTCCGTATAAACTACTTGAATGATTAAAGAAAAATGCCTCATATAGGACAACACAACAGTACAAACATAAAGGTTATGTTGATTCATCTTATTTTACATGATGCCTTTTAGGAACTGATCTTATTTTGAACTAATATAATGAAACTCAAGGATAGGTGAAACTTTCCAAACATGGTCATGTTAATGTTTTCTTTGACTCATATATCAGTCATGTAGATGGATGCAGACAAGCATAAAAGTAAAAACTGTATGAAAATGAACCTGAGTGTTCTTTTCTGGTGCCAGGAAAAATAATCCTCAAAGTCCTCATTTTCATTTGCATTTTGCAAGATTTGTTTTGTAAATCTGACTTGACCTTAGAGGTGAAGGTGTGCTGAGAAAAGCAATTCTGGAGGTCCTATGATGTGTGAAAAATATTCAACAAGCTGCCAGTGAGAATTTTCTAAGGGTGGAGACTCGAGCTGCTAAGGGAAACGCAAATAAATAGAGGGATGGATGGTAGAAGTTAAAGCGCTGAAGGAGAAACTTGTCAGCTGTCATATCGTTGTCATATCTGACCATCACAAAACTGGTTAATGATCTTTTAAAAACAACATGGAGGGACTCGATTACCTGATTTTACTTTTGGGTGAGTACAAATGACACGCACCTGTCAGATGATTATAGTCCAATTATAGATGCTGTTTACCTATTATTTATGCAAATATTTAAAGAATCAAATGCAACATAAACTTCCCCGAAAGCAATGGAAATATTTGTTTTTGTAACAGGTGTCTTTTCCATTCAAGGCAGTTCTGAAAACATGGAAGGTAAAAAGTTATGGTAACTAAGGTACCAAATTAACCAATGCACAGCATACAGTATTTATTCATATTTGTTATTGCTGGTCAATAAAATACAACTGTACGCCATCTACGGCATCAGATACAACTGTAGTTGTTAGTTCATGTAAGCGCATATCCAATAAATAATACATACAACTTTGGATTTTAATGTGTCGTATCAAATGGAGATGAGTGTTTTGGATTGGAATATATTTCAACCCAAGTGAAATGTATTGAAATGTCACACATTGAGTCTTGACCCACTGTCTCTTCAAATGTTTTAGAGAATTTGGCATTAAAAGGAAAGGCTGTACAGTCGACCACATATTACCGCTGGGGAGCGGCAAACGCCATTGATGGCATCAGATACGCTCCAGGTGAAGCTTCATACTGCTCTATCACATTAAACCAGCTCAACCAGTGGTGGAGGCTGGACCTGCTGGAATATTACTACATTTACAAAGTGACCATCACCAACAGAGCTGATTGCTGCTCGGAGCGCATGACTGGAGTAGAGATCCGCATCGGAAACTCTCTGGAAAACAATGGCAACAGCAATCCCAGGTTAAGTTACGAAAACAGTAATGAACACGTCGGGAGAACCGGATTTGAGCAGGTCACCTGAGTGTTTCGTGGTTTCTCTCTTTCCCTCTGCAGATGTGGGGTCGTTACTTCACCTGTTCCACCAGGCGGTACTGTCAGTTTCAATTGCAATGGAATGGGAGGGCGTTACGTAAACATATATGTCCCTAACATCCAGACGTACCTCACTCTGTGTGAGGTGGAGGTTTATGGAACAGGTAATTTCTGACACCTAATTCTAGACTGTTAAGGTGCGGTTACATTACTCTTTCGAAAATTAACCATGGTTTTAGTAACCAGTGTAGTAACCGTGTTTTTTTTTTTTTTTGGTCATATTGATTACCATTTGTATAACCACAGTTTTACCACAAACATCATGGTTAAACTATGGTCAGTGTAGCAAACTCATGGCTAATTTGTGGTTACCATGATTTAACTATAGTAACCATGTTTTTTTTTCTTAAGAATAGTGAAATCTGAAGTGGGAAAAAATGGGCACATTCATTGTCTAGAGTGTATGTATGAAGGACAGCTCACAAAGGTGTGAATAAGATATAAGATATTTGTATCGTTGCATTTTTATAATTGTAAGCGATTCAGAATTTTAGACCAAGTAACATATCCCCAAACCTAAACCTACCCATTTTATAGCAAAAAAAAAAATATATATATATATCAGTGGCGTTCCGTCCATATAAGCTGCGAATGCGACACATACCCAGGCCGTCTGAGAGAATGAGTTCACGGGCTAATTAATATAAACATGATTATAAGTTGATCCCTTGTCATTTGAGATGTGACTTGAAGCTTAATAAAGTGTTGGGAATAAGCATGTAAAATTATTTATTTGAAAACAATGGTAATTTTCTGTAAATCTAAGTCAGTTGCGGTTGCTTCCGGGCGAGTGGATTCTCTGCAGCTTTCTCGCCGCCGCTCTATAGCTATGACTCTTCAGGATTGTAGTGCGTTCTCAGTGGTTTGCTGGTCTGCGGATGATTTCATGCACGAGGTAAGCTGTCCACAAAGGGCTCGCCCAAGCAGAAAAATGTGCTGTTGCTGCCAGATCTCGATTGCCGAAACTCGACTAAATCATATGAAATAAAAACATCATAACTGTATATTTTCCGTATACTTGTGTCACTTACAATTCAATTCAATTAAATTACAAATACGTTTTAACTCCTGTTCACTGGGATTAAAAATAAATGAATGAATGAATAAATAAATAAAATTTAAAAAGTCATTCAGTTGATCCAGAGACATATAGTGTGGGGGAATACCCCATCTCCCCACCCTCTGAATATTACCTATCATAAAGTAACTACATCATTTGGCGGTTTTTACTTGGAAAAAGCAGCTGTTTTCTAGCATTGAAACTTTAGAAGAAGGATTGGAGATGAATTTCATTTACAAATCAAGTAGGAATGTGTATACTTTTAAATCGACACCTGCCACGGTGTTTCCTCTTTGAGTGTGCATTTGAAGTTGTGGCCTAATGGTTAGAGAGTCGGACTCGTAACCCAAAGCTTGTGGGTTTGAGTCTCGTACCGGCAGGGATTGTAGGTGGGGGGAGTGAATGTACAGCGCTCTCTTCCACCTTCAATACCACGACTGAGGTGCCCTTGAGCAAAGCACCGAGCCCCCAACTGCTCCCCGGATGCTGCAGCAGCGCTGCCCACTGCTCCGTGTGTGTGTTCACTTTGGATGGGATAAATGCAGAGCACTATGGGTCACCATACTTGGCCACATGTCACATCACTTTCACATCACTTGTGTCTTAAAAGCGATGAGGAGGGAGGGGGGCTTAATCTTATCACTCAGCATACCCGGTTAAAAAAGTCACTGAGCCACTGAAATATATATATGTATATAATTTAATCAAAAGCAGTACCATAGTCGAAGAGAGGATGCTTCAGCCGCAGTCCTCTCTTGTGGAATACAGTTGGAATACAGTAGGGTTGTGTAAGATGCAGAGCAGAAGTTTTTTCCAGAAATATTTTCCTGATCCACTCTTTTTCTTGTTCTTGTTCAATGGCCATTTTTCATTCAAACACACGGCATGTCACAATCTGTGACAAAGCAGGCAAGAGCCAATTAGCGTTTGATTTTTCTGCCGTAAAATCTGTCGTAAAGGTTCTTGAAGCAGCGATTTTTTTTAAATTGTAACAAATGCATCAGCTGTTTACGGTCGCTGCTCAGGATGGACAGGATGGATTCTAAAGATTTATATTACAGCACACAAATAAAATTGATCCTTTTGTAATTATGTTGCAGTTTTGGTGGTGTATTTTATGGGTTTTATTCTATTAAAAATGCCTTTTGTGTCCCACGGCAAACAAAGTGAATATTAGACTATGTGATAAGTAAGTTAATAGTTAAACAATTGCAGAAATGTTATTCATTTTAGGGCTTAAAGTGTAGTTTTTTTTTAACATTATGTATTTTTCTAAATGAGTTGGCAGCAGAAATCACACCGAACAAAATGTTATAATTTCATATTAAGTAAATGAGTAAACTTAATTTAATAATGCAACTGAAAACATAACGCCATGTATATGATAACTGAATACAATAGAATAAAATGTTAATGCCGCCAATTCATACATAAGGATTTATTTATAAGTCTGTTCATATATAAATAATTGAGGTATTGTACAGTATTGTACGTTTAAATGCTATAAATATGTCAGAATTGTACGTTTCAGTGTCTGTGAAAACGAAGGTAAATGTACATTTTGTAGAACCACATTTTACATAAAATTCGTGTGATTATACGAATTTACATGAGATCACGTTGATTTATCAGACAAGATAGAACTTGCACTGGTGGTCTTTCTTTCTTTCTTTATTATTTATTTAGCTATTTTAATCTGTTAAATTGGGCTTACATACTGGATCTGAAAGCATCAAATTAGTCAGATGTGGATCTGCTGTGTTTGTTTCTGTTTGAAGTGCTTGTTGTTTTTTTCCAGCTTATAGGAAAAAAGTGTTTCTGAGCATGAAATTAACCTCCAGTGTTGACACAAGTGCAGTGATCAACACATTTCTAAATCAGGTAAGGAAACGTATAAAAGATAGAATTCACATGAAATGGACAAAATCTTAAAAGACAAACATCAAAAGAGAAAGATCCCGTTCCACTTTTGAGTCGTCTTTCCAGTAGGCCTACAGTATATCGTCAGTATATATGGAATGACGATCTCCGTATAGTCCTATATGACATAACACTACATTCATTTAGCAGGTGCTTTTATCCCAAACAACTTACACAAAGAAAACATAAAAAAACAACAGTAATAAATTGACCTTTTTAAAATTGTGTACCCCTATTGATGCTTTAGAAATTTCAATGTGACTACAGTATACTCAAGACGATTCAAACGTATAAGCTAATGCCTTGGTCCTGTTAATAATTGTGTATGTTGCTTGCTGATCTTTTGCAGTACGTGATGGTATGATGGGTATTTTTGTTTAAGTTTGGTGCTGTTTTTGGTCAGCAAAATCTTTTTATTAAAACTTTTGCTTTAATAGCTGTCGGTGTGTTTTAGCTGCGGTCTGCTCTGGGGATGAGTTCGGTCGCTGATGTTAAACTGTCCTGGTCGAGACTCCCCTACCGGGAAGCAACACACGAGGAGAAGAAAACAACAAGGTAAGTGCATATTCTTCATACGTTAGTACAGTACAGGTTTATTTTTGACAGTATGTGTAAGACATCAGTTTATACTTCACTGCGTAAACTCCCATATGTCAAAACTACATATACTGTATATATCCTCCTGAGACCCAGCTATGGAGTTTTTGCCTCTGTAGTGGACATTATATTTGAGTGAATTTCTCTGAGACCTCACACGTCACAGTTGTAAGTCTGGAGTCCTGTACAGACCACATTCAGGGCTTTCCAGAGATGCAAAATTATTGGCTGTTTCACCATGACCACTCCCTCTCCTTGGTTTTTAAAAATGGCTGACATTAATATAGTGATACAATTGTACATCCTTATGGAAATATGATAATATTTTGTAATTATAATTTAAATCTGATTCATTTTCAAATTGTTTGTCATTAATTTTTTTA
>NW_015506902.1:93084-94109 GCF_001515645.1 Sinocyclocheilus grahami
AAATAAACCTTTCCTTTTTCTTCATGATAATTCATGCATCAGAGGGTTGATGAAAACAGCATAGTCGGGCATGCTACAATAACTGTATAATGAATATAAAATAATGAAAATTAAAATCATGATGACGGTTACTGCTCAGAGGCTCTAGAAATCTGCTTCAGCAGGGATCTAGAAATGAAAATCACACAGATTAAGATGTTCCTAATCATTAAACACATCACTAAAGGACTTTACAGCATCTCTCCTAGAGTCACGTTAGATCGCTGGTTGTAAGAACAGACTCACCGTTTTCACGTTGATTATGGATCATCACGTTTTCAGGGGTTTGAGACCAGCTCAGCATCACATTAGTGATTCCTCTCACAGCCAGCGCTGACTTCAGCTGCAACGAACGATCCGTCAGTATTATAACGAAGAATCAGTAAGAGACAAACATCACGTTCTCTCCTCTTTCAGCACGTTGTCTGTTATTGTCAGGTCGGTCAGATTAGCGGTGGAGCTAAACCCTATCTTCATAAACGATCGTCTAGAAGAATCTTGGAAACACAATAATTATATTCACTTTGTTATTATAATTTACAAAAACTAAAATGAAAAGTGAAAATTAAAACTAACAACTGAGAAAAAGTAAACTAAAACACATTTGCATGTCCAGAAAAAAAAATGGCCTCAAATTAATTTTAGTTTTAGACATTAGATTCATTATGAAACATCTGCCAAAATTAAACATGAAAATGCCACTAGATTAGCTCGTACACTTCCACCTGACACACAAAGAGGGCCTTAAAGAGTCTACGGATGAGAACGTATCGTCCCTCCCGGTGAGAGCAGGAGTAGGTGACGCTGTTGTCTGCTGCATCACTTGAGATCACAGCACATCTGCATGATGACACACACACACACACACTCACACTCACACTCACACTCACACACTCACACACTCACACTCACACACACACACTCACACACACACACACACACTCACACACACACACACACTCACACTCACACTCACACTCACACAC
>NW_015506902.1:94463-95373 GCF_001515645.1 Sinocyclocheilus grahami
TATAAATAAACCTTTCCTTTTTCTTCATGATAATTCATGCATCAGAGGGTTGATGAAAACAGCATAGTCGGGCATGCTACAATAACTGTATAATGAATATAAAATAATGAAAATTAAAATCATGATGACGGTTACTGCTCAGAGGCTCTAGAAATCTGCTTCAGCAGGGATCTAGAAATGAAAATCACACAGATTAAGATGTTCCTAATCATTAAACACATCACTAAAGGACTTTACAGCATCTCTCCTAGAGTCACGTTAGATCGCTGGTTGTAAGAACAGACTCACCGTTTTCACGTTGATTATGGATCATCACGTTTTCAGGGGTTTGAGACCAGCTCAGCATCACATTAGTGATTCCTCTCACAGCCAGCGCTGACTTCAGCTGCAACGAACGATCCGTCAGTATTATAACGAAGAATCAGTAAGAGACAAACATCACGTTCTCACCTCTTTCAGCACGTTGTCTGTTATTGTCAGGTCGGTCAGATTAGCGGTGGAGCTAAACCCTATCTTCATAAACGATCGTCTAGAAGAATCTTGGAAACACAATAATTATATTCACTTTGTTATTATAATTTACAAAAACTAAAATGAAAAGTGAAAATTAAAACTAACAACTGAGAAAAAGTAAACTAAAACACATTTGCATGTCCAGAAAAAAAAATGGCCTCAAATTAATTTTAGTTTTAGACATTAGATTCATTATGAAACATCAACCAAAATTAAACATGAAAATGCCACTAGATTAGCTCGTACACTTCCACCTGACACACAAAGAGGGCCTTAAAGAGTCTACAGATGAGAACGTATCGTCCCTCCCGGTGAGAGCAGGAGTAGGTGACGCTGTTGTCTGCTGCATCACTTGAGATCACAGCACATCTGCATGATGACACACACACACACACAC
>NW_015506902.1:95434-99391 GCF_001515645.1 Sinocyclocheilus grahami
CTCTAAAATGAGCATTTTTCACAGACTATCATGTGTAGGTTCAGTAATTTTCACTGTTGGGTGACTATAGCGGTCACACAAATGTAAAATCACATCAGTAAAGCAATAGTCTATTGCTTCAATGTAGCGTAAAATCACAATAAAATGTAAAGTGATTTTACACAATCAGACTCCAATATTATTATCTTATAAAGTTCACTTACAAATGTTTACCATACGTGCAAAGTTTCTCTATGCATTAATATATGCATTAAATTATTATTTTGATCTGGTTCCATTTTAGCTAGAGCTGAAAGCGGTGATGAACTTGGCCTTTTTCTAGCTAATCGTGTACACACTAAACAAGCTTACGTGAGAAATACCTGCTGGTACAAGACAAATGCTCACGCTGAGGCACCTCACCTGGGACTGTAGTTTCCTTCGTCCAGCAGAGAGTTGTCAAAGAGAATCTCAAAATCATTCCTACTGTCTGGACAGCAGTCTTGTCTGTATGTGACGACCACGATACTCACTCGATACGCAGCCTGAAGATCCAGCCTCCACCTCAGTCTGGGCTGCACATGGGCTGCGGCACAAGAACCAGAAGACACTGAGATATCCTTCCCACCATCGATGGCACGGTCTGCAGACAGATCACTGAATACTGTCGACTGTGCCGCGGTTCCTCTTCGTGCCAGATTCTCTGGAAAAGGCAAATTAATTTGATGTGGAGGCAGGCAGATGTCTAAAATGGCTCATTTAACCCCACTGCATTGAATTTCCATTTCAAAATAGTTTCACCTTCCAGTGGAAAAGACCACAGTGATGATTATCTAATGCTACAAACAATCCTAACCCCTAACATAACCATAACCAAATAAATTGTCCGCAGGGTGGGGTTTGTGCTGAAGTGGTTAGGAACAAATATTTGGCGCCCCAACAGGTTTTCATTCTTACGCTATCTCAGAAGGTGATAAAATATTGCATTTTCTGCATAATTCTATGGATGGCGGACGGTGCCAAAAGTCTTTAAATGGAGCCTCTGATATTTGTCTGTATCAAAACGCACTGTTTGCCCGTGATAACGTACAACACGCACAGCAACCAATGAAATTGCTGTATTTGCACATGTGACCTGACGGTGTTTTACTATGTACATGTACAAATATCAAATGTCATGTTTATTCATGAAGGATGTCATAATGGTACAATGGTACGTTCCATTTAAAGACTTTGTTTAAAGACCCCGTCCGCCTTCCATATTATTCTGCATTTTAATACAAAAGTGTTTTTTCACTACTAAATATTTACAAAAAAAGAGCAGTACTACTAAAAGTTATTGACACATCAATGTGATAAAGAAACATGCATGAATGAGAAAAATTGTGGGACCTGATTGTGCTTATCGTCAAAAAGGGTTGATGAAGGAATGTCCTTTTGCTTCTAATTTTTATAACAAAAAGAAGTATAGTCCTATGTTGTTTTATAAAAAATGTACGTGTCAAAATTCGGTAAGACACACAAATATATTCAAGGTTTTGGCATGCTTTTTTTGTCACGTATGACTATTGACCCAAAGTCATACAACATGTTAAATGTGTGATCCTATTATTAAAATTATAGCAAAACTGGGGCTGTTTAACTATCATTTTGGTACTAAATCTAACAAAATTAAATAGAAATAGGGGCTCGTTCTCATTTATTAAAAATGTATAAATGAATTAAATGCATTGTTGTTTTTATTTTAAAATAAAGAAAGGTTATTTAGATAACTGTTGCTAAGTAAATGTATAATGTCTTATGCGTGCGTGTGAAAATAAATAAACAAATAAATAAACAGGTGCATCTAAATGTTGCTCTACCTTTAGCGCCACCTGCCTGCACCTGAACAGAAAACAGCCCTGTCCAAAATATATTTAATGACATATCAATAAAGGCAAATAAGCATCCAAATTATGTTACATTTGTTTTGTAAAGCAGTCAATGCCAGATTCATGTGATGGATTACTCACTGATGGACAAAAGTCAAAGTACTATAATGCAAAGCACATAAACGGAAATACTTCATGAATGCAAACAGCGATTTTCCTATTTATAAAAAGGAAAAGGGGGAGAATATAAATGTTTATAAAAATGACCAAATTAGTTTTTGAAGTATGTAGTTTATAAAACGTCCATATCTTCAGCAAAATCATACAGATCTTTATTTTTTGTCTTTATTAATGAAAGTCTTACATTACCCAGTAATAACATCAGCACCGGAGGATGCCCATCATCTTACAGAGAAGGTCTAATCAAATATTCCTCTCTAATGTTTGGGGAAAAAAACAAAGATGTGAAATATGCCAGAGATTATGACAAATAAAGTGCTCTTTTAATGTTTTTTACAATCTCAGCTTTAGAGTCTCCTGACAGTGTCAGTAATGACTGAGGGCCATCTGTTACTGTTTTACATGTCAGTTAAGCCACAAGATCATAGATTTTCATTTTAAACTCGTTAAAACATGTAAAACGTTCTGCGATTCAAAACATGATAGGATCACAACAACAATTGCGCTGTAGATTAACATTTTAGAACAGAATGTCTTTTAAAGAAATTTAATGTAACTTATTAAAAGACATCTTTTTAATGACTTAATAAAGGCATATTTTTTATTTTATGGTTTTGACACTCTAATGTTTTGTAATCAATCACCGTCTCAACTAAACTACTGAACTGACCTGTCCTGTTGTGTTGTGTGACGTCCGTATTGATCTGGATCAGCAGCTTCTGTCAGCACGACGATGAAGTGATTTTATGGTCAGTTTGAAATCTGACTTTGAATCCCAAAGATTTTCTTATTGTTTGTCTCACTGCCTGACGTCACACGACACGGAAAATGTGGGTTGGGTGTCGGATCGAGAGTTTCAGTTCTGAGAGACCAGATTCCAAATCCAACAGGGACTGGTTTGTAAAGCTATAGCATTTGTGTCACGTTACCTGTATGCACTTAAAATCAAGCGTTTCAACGCAAGACAAAGTTCGATTAGAATAACGTATGGCCACAGTGTGAAGAACAGCTTCAGTAGTGACAGGGTTCGATGACTGATAGGCTTGACTTTTCTCTGGTCATTCAGTGCTTTTGTGTTTATGTGTTGAATCTGTTGAATCTTACAGTAACAAACACTCATTATTAGTTTGTAAGAGTGACTGGGAAATTCAAAGAAACACAAATGGGTGAGATTATGGCAGATCATTTTTAATGCTGTCTTTGAAAAGCAGAATAAAACATAAGCCGTTTCCCTTGTCCTCAGGTCACAGGATATTATACTAGATGCACTATTAACTCTAAATTGTGCTGAAATTGGTAAATCTTTATAGCGAATGCTATACGAGTCTAATGTAGTGGATAGAAATATGTAGAAGTGGAATTAGACTACTTTCAATTATTATTAAAGTTATATTGTATACAATGCAATGCGAATGTGTAGATCTTTACAGCATACATTTAGGCTACATAGCATAAATATAGTTCATAATCTGTTCAAATAAAATAACATAAATCCACATGAAAAGAAAACAACCCACTTCTAATCATAAGCTATTAATAATGGAAAACTCACAAAGCCCTAAAAATTATATTACATTTACATTATTTAAGCACTATTTAACCATCTGATGCATGGAGAATTTCATCCCTAAAATAAAAATACATAATTTTGGGAAGAAAAAAAGTTTAAGGCTTTTATATTTACTTGTTTATAGTTTTATTTATACTCATTTTTAATTAAAATATAAAACTTTAAGCATCTTTTCTCTTTACCTTCACAATGCAGGTATCAATTACTTATTTTATTTATTTAGTAAAAATACATCTTAAAACGTTCTTGTTTTTTCTTCGTGATGCATCAGAGGGTTAATAAAAGCAGCATGTTTGCAGTAACTGTGAGATTAATATATAATGAATCTAACATGATGAAAATGAAACTCGTGATGTC
>NW_015506902.1:99590-100537 GCF_001515645.1 Sinocyclocheilus grahami
TTGTCTGTTATTGTCAGGTCGGTCAGATTAGCGGTGGAGCTAAACACTATCTTCATAAACGATCGTCTAGAAGAATCTTGGAAACACAATAATTATATTTAATTTGTTATTATCGTTTACGAAAAGTAAAATGAAATTTGACTTTGCACAGACAAGCAGACGTGGACAGGTGTCTATTAATAGGCCTATCACTGCTTTAATGCACGAAGCCACGTTTTTCACGTTTCATGATTATGAGTCTTGAACTCTCAGAGACATACAAACCAGTGAATGGCTTGTTGGAGTTAAGTGTGATCACCTGTCTCGTATACTTCCATCTCACACACGGAGAGGAGCTTCCACCAATCATCATAGAAGACGTTTATGTAGCGTCCCTCTCGATCAGAGCAGGAGTAGGTGACTCTGTTAGCTGCTGCATCACTCAAGATCACGGCACAGCTACACACATCAAATCAATATGATCATCTTTCTTTTACTTGCCATTATTTCCATTACAAAAGGATAAATATTTAGGCCCTTTATATGCTTCCTTAAAGCTTTTAAATATATTTTTTCCCCTAAATTATTTTCTAAATTAATTCTTTCAGTTTTCTGCATAGTTTCAAATGGGGACATAGTCACACCTAAAAGGCTTATTCAGTGTTTTAACTTTAAAAAGCAGCTAAACAACTGTCATTTTGTAAGTTTGTGTCTGTATAAGTCATCTTCTTCATCATGTGGTCAATTTTACCATCTCTATTATGGAGGTTATTTTATAGAAAACAGCATATTTTAAAATTTTATAAATATTTAACTATTTGTGTTATAATGTCATTTTAGGTATGGAAAAAGCTTAATGTTTATATTAATGTAAAATACATTCAATTAAATTATCTACATTTATCTTAAACACTAAGCATTTTTCCCCGATGTAAAAAGTAATGTAGGCTATCAGAGGAATATGCCAG
>NW_015506902.1:100802-103561 GCF_001515645.1 Sinocyclocheilus grahami
TTCTGCATAGAGTTTCCAAATTTAACCTGGATATTTTTCATGGTTCCAGGAAAGCTGTCATCTCTGTAGACGACTACTATGTTCACTTGATACACAGCCTGAAGATCCAGCCTCCACCACGGATGGTGTTCCTGGTTGGTTGTGGCACAAGAACTAGATGATGTAGAGGAATCCTTGTCACCATCGATGGCGCGTTCCGCGGACTGAGAATAGTGTGTTGACGATTGTGTGGCAGTTCCCTTTTGTGCCAGATTCTCTGAAAAAGGCAAGTTAATTTGATGAGGAGCCAGACAGGGGTTTGAAGTGACTCCTTTGATCGAATTTCCAAAATAATTATATTTGATCTTATATACGTTGTGTCAAATAAAATAGCTTTGTGCATTTTTTCCCTGTCACTTTTCTGCAGTGTTTGGTTGTATCAGAGAGTCTGAGTCATAAATCGTTCTCTGTGGACAGTCTGTGTCGATACTGTTCTTTATGCCAGTAAGTGCTGAGAATGCAAAGGTGCATTCTAGCTAAGGGCTTCAAAAAGTCTTTACAGCGCGATTCACAGTATGGGTAAAAAACCTCTGGGTGGCAAAATCTGCCACCCAGAGGCAGCTCCCAGTCCGACAGATGCATGTGAAAAAACAGACAATGCAACCTGGGTCTCCTTCCATTCTATTTTAACCTGTCTGGCATAATATAGCCTTTTTTTACCAGTGGGAGCAACTTTTCACCTGCCTAAAGATCTCTCACTGCTACCAGACACTCCGATTGATGCACGTCAAAATAGACAATTCAACTCTTTCTACTCTTATTAGCCTACCTGTTTGCCACCTTATATATTATTCCTCCTCTTTTAATCGGTAATGGAGTGCACGTCCCAGTGCACCTGCCACAACATCTCTCACTGTTTATGACGCACGTGAGCAAACAGAGGTGCAGAGAGGTTTTTTGACAAAATATGGCACTACCATTTTTTTTGTACACTAGAGGGGGCACGCATTTATATATCTTGCCTGTGAGAGCAATATAATTAAATTAACGGTACATTTTAGTATTTTGTTCACGTACCCCAGTTTGAGAACCACTGGTCTATTGTAAAGTAATACATACCTTTGAAAATGGTAAATATGTCATTCAAATTATTATTAGTAGTATTTGTTTTATTACAAATCGCAAAATTCTAGAAAGAAACAAACAATTTTAACAAAACAAACTGACCAGCTGCATTAAAAAGTTACTCTACCTTTAGTGGCACCTGCCTGCACCTGAACAGAAAACAGCCCTGTGCAAAATACATTTTAATGACAGATCAACATAAGAAACAATCATATTTTAAAGGCAAATGGTTTGATTTGCTTTGTAAAGCAGTCAATACCAGATTCATGTGATGAATTATTTACTGATGCACAAAAGTCTAAGTACAATATGCAAAGTACATAAAATGAAATACTTAATGAATGGAAACAGCAATTTTCAAATTTCTATAAAAAAAGCAAAGATAACTGTTCATAAAATGATTGAGTTTAATATTATTTATAATGATAAAAACTATTTTAACTATAGTTTATAAAACTTTAATATTTTCAGTAACATCATTTCAGTAGCATCATAAATCTGATGATTTCTGAGTTACATTGTTCTTACTTTGATTAATGAAAGTCTTACTTTACCCAGAAAAAACAGCCAACACTGGATGATCCCCATCATCGCACAGAGAAGCCGTCATAAAATGTGTATGACTCTGTAATGTTGGTGTGGGGATGAGGGTTGTTGGGGTTATACATGACAGAGATTACAAAAATTATGTAAATGTGCTATGAAATGTATTATAAAATGTATTGTAATTAAATTATTAAGTGGCTTAAAATGTTTACAGAAACTTTTTTCTGAGATTATTATTAGTAGAATTTTTGTTTTTTATGAAAGCATTTTAAGGTTTTATTTTGACACTCAAATGTTTTGTAGCCAATAGCTGTTGTAACAAATTATATATGTTGTCATATTTATTTTAGAACAAAATAACTGAACTGACCTGTCCTGTTGTGTGAAGTCCGTATGATCTGGATCAGAAGCTTCTGTCAGCACAATGATGATGTGATTCTAGTCAGTTTGAAATCTGGTGATGAACCCCATAGACGACTGATTTTCTTACTCTTTGTCTCACTGCGTGATGTCACTTGGCAGGGAAATGTGGATAAACTGGCGGAGTGAGAGTTTCAGTTCTACGAGACCAGATTCCCAATCAAACACAGACTGGTTTCTTTACTGGACAGATATAATACAATTAAATGAAATAGAATGAAATTCTAGGAATTCAGGAGTTGCTATTATTCTTGTTTATGACTATATATTCTGAATTACAAATATATACTGAAATAAAACTAAAATTTCTATGTAAATGACACTTTTTTGCATGTGAAATAGTTTAGGAAAATTAGTAAAGCTTTAACATATTTTTTCCATTTGCATGTGCAGAAACGAGTTGCGTTACCTGTTTTAATCAAGCGTTTGAACGCAAGATAAAATATATCTGCAAATATAAATAAAGACAAATTTGCTCATAATTGCATAATGCTCATATATGGAGTACCATGGAACTGTAACCTGGACACTCATCAACTGATGGACTGTATGAATCTTTTTCAGACACGTGCAGCAGTGTCATTAATTTATAACAAACAGCTTAATCATGGCTCTGGTGCACTTCCCATAACTACAATACCAAATGGTTTGGTCTGGTCAGAGGAGAACTGGCCCCCCGACTGAGCCTG
>NW_015506902.1:103571-118143 GCF_001515645.1 Sinocyclocheilus grahami
CTCGAGGAACTAGGGTTACATACGTAACCTGAGACGTTTTTTTTTCTCATGGTAATATGCATTTATTTATGCTTTTGGGATTTGACTTGATTAATTTGAGCTCAAAGCAGTGATAAGCTTGGTCTTTTCAGTAGCTAATCTAATGTCATAATGCACTTGCTGGTACGCCAAACTCATCTGAAGCGTCTCACCTGGGATT
This sequence comes from Sinocyclocheilus grahami, assembly GCF_001515645.1. NCBI lineage: Eukaryota > Metazoa > Chordata > Actinopteri > Cypriniformes > Cyprinidae > Sinocyclocheilus > Sinocyclocheilus grahami. Next base: position 103,771 of record NW_015506902.1, read on the forward strand.
GTAGTTTCCATCGTTCTGCATAGAGTTTCCAAATTTAACCTGGATATTTTTCATGGTTCCAGGAAAGCTGTCATCTCTGTAGACGACTACTATGTTCACTTGATACACAGCCTGAGGATCCAGCCTCCACCACGGATGGTGTTCCTGGTTGGTTGTGGCACAAGAACTAGATGATGTAGAGGAATCCTTGTCACCATCGATGGCGCGTTCCGCGGACTGAGAATAGTGTGTTGACGATTGTGTGGCAGTTCCCTTTTGTGCCAGATTCTCTGAAAAAGGCAAGTTAATTTGATGAGGAGCCAGACAGGGGTTTGAAGTGACTCCTTTGATCGAATTTCCAAAATAATTATATTTGATCTTATATACGTTGTGTCAAATAAAATAGCTTTGTGCATTTTTTCCCTGTCACTTTTCTGCAGTGTTTGGTTGTATCAGAGAGTCTGAGTCATAAATCGTTCTCTGTGGACAGTCTGTGTCGATACTGTTCTTTATGCCAGTAAGTGCTGAGAATGCAAAGGTGCATTCTAGCTAAGGGCTTCAAAAAGTCTTTACAGCGCGATTCACAGTATGGGTAAAAAACCTCTGGGTGGCAAAATCTGCCACCCAGAGGCAGCTCCCAGTCCGACAGATGCATGTGAAAAAACAGACAATGCAACCTGGGTCTCCTTCCATTCTATTTTAACCTGTCTGGCATAATATAGCCTTTTTTTACCAGTGGGAGCAACTTTTCACCTGCCTAAAGATCTCTCACTGCTACCAGACACTCCGATTGATGCACGTCAAAATAGACAATTCAACTCTTTCTACTCTTATTAGCCTACCTGTTTGCCACCTTATATATTATTCCTCCTCTTTTAATCGGTAATGGAGTGCACGTCCCAGTGCACCTGCCACAACATCTCTCACTGTTTATGACGCACGTGAGCAAACAGAGGTGCAGAGAGGTTTTTTGACAAAATATGGCACTACCATTTTTTTTGTACACTAGAGGGGGCACGCATTTATATATCTTGCCTGTGAGAGCAATATAATTAAATTAACGGTACATTTTAGTATTTTGTTCACGTACCCCAGTTTGAGAACCACTGGTCTATTGTAAAGTAATACATACCTTTGAAAATGGTAAATATGTCATTCAAATTATTATTAGTAGTATTTGTTTTATTACAAATCGCAAAATTCTAGAAAGAAACAAACAATTTTAACAAAACAAACTGACCAGCTGCATTAAAAAGTTACTCTACCTTTAGTGGCACCTGCCTGCACCTGAACAGAAAACAGCCCTGTGCAAAATACATTTTAATGACAGATCAACATAAGAAACAATCATATTTTAAAGGCAAATGGTTTGATTTGCTTTGTAAAGCAGTCAATACCAGATTCATGTGATGAATTATTTACTGATGCACAAAAGTCTAAGTACAATATGCAAAGTACATAAAATGAAATACTTAATGAATGGAAACAGCAATTTTCAAATTTCTATAAAAAAAGCAAAGATAACTGTTCATAAAATGATTGAGTTTAATATTATTTATAATGATAAAAACTATTTTAACTATAGTTTATAAAACTTTAATATTTTCAGTAACATCATTTCAGTAGCATCATAAATCTGATGATTTCTGAGTTACATTGTTCTTACTTTGATTAATGAAAGTCTTACTTTACCCAGAAAAAACAGCCAACACTGGATGATCCCCATCATCGCACAGAGAAGCCGTCATAAAATGTGTATGACTCTGTAATGTTGGTGTGGGGATGAGGGTTGTTGGGGTTATACATGACAGAGATTACAAAAATTATGTAAATGTGCTATGAAATGTATTATAAAATGTATTGTAATTAAATTATTAAGTGGCTTAAAATGTTTACAGAAACTTTTTTCTGAGATTATTATTAGTAGAATTTTTGTTTTTTATGAAAGCATTTTAAGGTTTTATTTTGACACTCAAATGTTTTGTAGCCAATAGCTGTTGTAACAAATTATATATGTTGTCATATTTATTTTAGAACAAAATAACTGAACTGACCTGTCCTGTTGTGTGAAGTCCGTATGATCTGGATCAGAAGCTTCTGTCAGCACAATGATGATGTGATTCTAGTCAGTTTGAAATCTGGTGATGAACCCCATAGACGACTGATTTTCTTACTCTTTGTCTCACTGCGTGATGTCACTTGGCAGGGAAATGTGGATAAACTGGCGGAGTGAGAGTTTCAGTTCTAGACATGATTGCAAAGATATTATTTAAACTGAGCTGGATGTTGACATCACTGAATTCAATGATGAACTGTCTTTAACTGAAAAATGAGGGTTTACTATTGTCATTTTGCATTATTGACACTATTTTCCTAATTAATGCTGTTCAGTTGCTTTGACACAATCTGTATTGTTAAAAGCGCTATATAAATAAAGGTGACTTGACTTGACTTGACAATACTGGGAAAGGAACTGGCCCCTTATAAACCTAACTGGGACTGGATATGGGAAAGAATTCCTACGATGTCCAAGAATCCTGCCCAACAACTTATACACTTCAAACTGATTCACAAGGCCTATAAACCATGTGTGTTACATAGAATGAAGCACTTGCCAACTCCTTTTTGTACATTGTTTAATTAAAATACTGTGGGGACCTATATGCACATGTTCTTTGACTGTCCACATATTAGTACATTTTGGGATATGGTTTTTCTAATTGTTACAGGATTATGTGATAGGGTTATTCGTAAACATCCCAATATTTGTTTGTTGAGCGATGATTCTGATCTTAATTTGAATGCTTATCAGCACAGAGTATTTCACACCACACCAACTGCAGCCAAGAAGGTAATCTTTAAAAGGGTTGGTTGATTGCGATTTCACTATTTTAACGTTAGTTAGTGTGTAATGTTGCTGTTTGAGCATAAACAATATCTGCAAAGTTACGAAGCTGAAAGTTCAATGCAAATGGAGATATCGTCTTTTAAAATTCTGGCAGTTTAATGCCTACAAAAACGGATGGTAGGGACTACAAGTTGTTACTTCCCGGGTTCGTGAAGTAACAAACCCAGATAATCCCCGCCCCAGCAAAGGGGGCGAGGCCATGCCTGCTTTAGAGAAGAGGAAGAGAAAACTAGAGGTGCACGTAAAAATCTATTCATATATGAATCGCGATTCTGTCTTCTAACGATTCTAATGAATTCACAAGTTTCAAAATCAATGTTCTAAAGCTCCGGCTCTTAAAACTGTTCCTCGCGTTCCCCTGCTCTGCATCTCTCTCTCTCTCTCTCTCTCTCTCTCTCTCTCTCTCTCTCTCTCGCTCTCTCTCTCATTCAGCTCAGCTCCAACAATGAACTGTTCCAATTATACACTTATTTTCACATAGCTATGAGAAGCGTTAAACATGGGCACAATCGGGCTCAAACTGATAAGCGATATTAACGACGCCGTTGTTTACAATATAACCGGAGCACATGCAGCTGAGGTGAGGGGCGGGATGTTTAGAGGAGGTTTAGCCAATCACAACACACTGAGCTAGCTAACCAATCAGAGCCCATAGCCTATATCTGAGGGCGGGGCTTCATAAAAGAAGGAAATGATCAGTGTGTTTCTCAGAGAAGGGACAGAGCGGAGTGGAATAAAGGTAAATTATGTGAAAAATAATGTATTTAAAAAAAATTATAATAATAACGAAGCATTAACACATGTTAGACTGCACCCCATAAACACAATCAAATTAAAATTTGACATGAACCCATATTCCCGGCTGACAAAATGTGGCTCATAGAACTAAAAAATATTGCACTGTTAGAACGTTCAACAGCCAGGTTTAAAAGAGCTAAACCAAGAACAATTAAGGCATGGTCAGAATTTATTGAGAAATTTCTTATATAATAACTTGATAGACCAAATACAGTGAAAGATAAATAGTTGGTATTGCAGGTGTGTATAGATGTGGTATGTCACCCAATATATATATATATATATATATATATATATATATATATACTGTATATACATTAGGGCTGGCAATTGAAAGCGTTAATTAGATTAATTAATTACGGTGAAAAATTACGCATTAAAATTATTAATGCATCTAACACACTTGCCTCGCCCCAGACCTATGTGGGTCATCTGTCATTTCATACAGTTGATTGATGACAAATATGAGGCAGGGCAACAACTCACTGCGTGATGGAGCCTAGAGAACGTAGTTATAATGTCCCTAAAAGTCAAGATATATTTGCGTTTGAGTTTGAGTTTTGAGTTGAGTTTTTGTCTCATATTTACATAAACACCCCGTGATGCTGAGGTGCACAACTGATGATGTGTCCTGGTGATAAAGCCTTATAGCAGCCATTTTTCTTCAAGAACTCACCAGGGAATCAGTATCGGTGTAACACTAGGGAATGTAACACCTAGTCCTTTATTGAATCATGTAGGCCATGTATGTTCTACAATAAATAAAAAAAATTAATAAAAATGGCCTAAGCCCAAAATGGCTAATATAGGAAAATTAAGCCAATGGGCCAAGGAATCAGAGGAAAAAAGAGTTTTGCTTCTAAACTTTATGTTTCAAAATTTGCAAATTTGAACTCTTGGTGACACTAGAGGGTTTGAGATTTCAAACTTGCTATGGTTAATGTTGAGGTGGATGGAGAACGTCTCGGTTACGTATGGTAACACTCGTTCCCTGAAGGAGGGAACGGAGATGTCACGTCGGATGACCGACGAAATTGGGATCTCGCTACGAGCGACCAATCTACTTCGAGTGTAAACTAAACGAGCCAATGCACATTGGCATGCGATTATTGCATCCAGCTGCCGCTGATCACAGCGTGAGTATAAGTAGGCAGCAGATGCAGCGCATATTCAGGTTCTCACTGAGGAGCCGAGCCGGTGACCCGGCCGCTCAGCGGTGGTACAGGAGCTGTGGCGACCGTCTGCAAAGGCTCAAATGGGCCCTGCTGTAGTGCTGTGAGTACTAGAGTCAGGTCCCAAGAGGGTATAGAGGGGGGCCATGGAGGATTTAGCCTTCTCGCCCCCGTAAGGAACCTGATGACCAGGTCATGCTTCCCCAGCGACCTCTTACGGGGTCGTGGTTAGCCGCGATTGCAGCGACATAAACTTTGAGGGTGGAGGGAGATGGCCTCCGCTCCAACCCTTGCTACAAAAAGGACAGCACGACTCTGATCGGGCATATTTGGGGGTCTTCTCGGCAAGAACAACACCACTCAACGAACAGGTTCCAATTCAAAGCATAGGCGTGTCTCGTAGACGGTGCTCTCGCTGAAGTGATGGTGTCAACTACCTCTTGAGGTAGGTCACTTAGAACCTCCGCGTCCCGCTCTGGACGCGGGTGCCAAAGGGTGCCCCGTCTCTGAGTCAGTAGATCCTTCCTCAGAGGAATCGGCCAAGGAGGGGCTGTCGCGAGGAGCATTAGTTCCGGGAACCAGGTCCGGGTAGGCCAATAGGGTGCCACCTACCGGACCTGCTCCTCGTCCTCCCTGACCTTGCAGAGCAACTGTGCAAGAAGGCTCACTGGGGGAAACGCATACTTGCGAAGGCCCCACGGTTGAGCAGCCCAGGAATGTGAACAGCACGAAGCGACCTCAGATGCTTCTGACTCCAGAGGAGGAGGTGGCAGACGAGTTTTGACATGAGACGGGAGCGCAGACCACCTTGTTGGTTGATGTACGCAACGGTCGCCAAACCTTCACCCCGTGGTCAGACCTTGCGTTTCTCCGGGTAGGAGTGCCCCTAGAGCAGGTCTCCAGGCATGCTGTGGTTTGCACGGATGCCTTAACTACCGGCTGGGGGGCCACGTACAACGGGCTTGCAGTGTCAGGGGTTTGGGCGGGGCCCCAACTGCACTGGCACATCAACTGACAGTGCACCTTGCCCTGAGTCAGTGCCGGAAAAAGATGAAAAGATTCTCCGCCCAGCCCTCCTCCGGGGGAGGGAGTGGTGTGCTTACCATCTCCTGAAGAGCAGGTCCCTCCACCTCTGGGTTGCCCGTCTCAGGGCCTCTTGCTCTTTTGCTTGCCACCAGGTTTGGCGGAGGCCTGGACGGGCGGGGCTGCCCTACGACCGGCTCCACGGCGCAGCTTTGCTGGAGGCCTCAGGAGCGGGGCGGTGGCAGGGGGCTGCCCTCGGCGACAGCAGCAGCTGCACACCGGGGCAGGATGTACCTGATGGCCTCAGTCTGCTTTGGTCAGCGGAAAACTGCTGGGCAAGTTCTCCACCGTGTCGCCGGAAAGGCCGGCTTGGAACACGGGGGCGTTCAAGAATCGTGTCTTGTCCGTCTCGCGCATGTCAGCCAGTCACAGCCAGAAATGGCACTCCTGGACCACCATAGTGGACATCGCACGACCCAGAGACCGTGCCGTAACCTTCGTCGCTTGTAGCGCGAGGTCCGCCGCGGTGCGGAGTTCTCTGCGAACTTCTGGGTCGTAACCACCCTCGTGCAAGTCCCTCAGAGCCTTGGCCTGGTGCACTTGCAATCACGCCGTAGCGGAGGCAGCTTCTCCACAGGTCGTATAAGCATCGCTGGCCTACTGCCTGAAGTAGCCCCCCCTGGCTGCTGCCATGAGGAGAATTAGATCAAGGCAGAGGCAATGGAACTCCGCCCCTTGAGGAAACGGAGCTTGGCCCGAGACTCCGAGATGATCATCTTCCCGCAATGAGAAGATGACTCATCCACAAACGCCACCTACATGCCCAGGCACTTGAGGCAGCGATCGTGACCATCACCCAGCGCCAGGTAACGACCGCATCCAGAATGCCCGGGTGATATGTTGTCTATAGCAAGACCCACATCGTCTTTACAAAGACGTAACGTCAAGTTTGCCACGCAACGTCATCTTTAAAAAGACGCACCCGAAATTGCTCTTTTAGGGGAAAAAGCTCTTTTAGCGTGCTGAGGCGCACAGGGGAGATGATCATCTGCAACACAAACAGGGGGGAGTGCAGCCTGATGTATGCAAACCACTCGACACGGGAAACCACCACCGCTGAAGCGCCGTACCGCCAACACGAAGAGCTCTCCAAGAGCGCGCTGAACTCGTTCAGTAGTCAGGAGCAGAACGATGTGATCGCTCGGCTCCGAAGCGAAAAGCTGAATATGTGCCGCATCTGCTGCCTACTTATACTCACGCTGTGATCAGCGGCAGCTGGATGCAATGATCACATGCCAATGTGCATTGGCTCGTTTAGTTTACACTCTAAGTAGATTGGTTTCTCTAAGCGAGATCCCAATTTCGTCAGTCATCCGATGTGACGTCGAGAGTGACCAACTGAAAGGGAACTGTGAATGGAGACTGTCCTCTATTTGTGTGCCAAATTTCATAAGTTTCCTGCAAGCGGTTCTATGGGCTGCCATAGACTCAGGAGTGGAAGAGGCAGCAGCAGAAGAAAATGATACAAACTAATGGATACATTAGGAGCTTACGAGCATATAAATATTAGGCAACTCAATTATAAATTACTATTTAAAATTACTTCTATTTATAGTTAAATTATAAAATACTATTTATAATTACTATTTAGAACTATAGGAGAGCAGAATATAAACATTAACAAATAACCAGCAGTGACACACGTGATGCTTCAGCCACAGTGTGAAGTACAGTTTCAGTAGTGACAGGGTTCGACAGACAATACTTTTTTCTGGTCTTTCAGTGCTTTTGTTTTTCTGTGTTGAAGCAGTTGAACAGTTACATCTTAGGAAGTGTTTTTACAGTAACAAACACAGATTAATGAACAGTTCCTCATTATTAGTTTGTAAGGTTGCTGACAAATTGGTCATGGGAAATACAAAGAAACACAAACTGGTCAGATTATGCCACATAACATTTAATGTTGTCTTTGAAAAGCAGAATAAAACATAAGTATTTTCCCTTGTCCTCATGTCACATCCAAGAATACTATACTAGACACACTATTAAAGGGTTAGTTCACCCAAAAATGAAAATTCTGTCATTAATTGCTCACCCTCATGTTGTTCCAAACCTGTAAGACCTTCGTTCATCTTTGGAATAATATATAATATATAATATAATTAAAATATTTTTTGATGAAATCCGAGAGCTTTCAGAGCCTCCATAGACAGCAATGTAACTGAAATGTTCCCAGGCCCTGCAACGTAGTAAAGACATCCACATACCACGACACATGCGTGTGCAATGGCAATGGCAATGGCGGCGGACTGTCCTGATGGAGAAGAATTGTTGAATAAAGTCGTTATTTTTGTTTTCTTTGCCCACAAAAAGTATTCTCATAGCTTGATCAAATTACGGTTGAACCACTGATGTCACATGGACTATTTTGACAATGTCCTTACTACCTTTCTGGGCCTGGGGACATTTCTGTTGCATTGCTGTCTATGGAGGGTCAGAGAGCTCTCGGATTTCATCAAAAAATATCTTGAATATTTTGAAAATATCTTGAAAAATGTTGTGTTCTGAAGATGAACGTTGGTCTTACGGGTTTGGAACAACATTAATTAATGGCAGAATTTTCATAGAAATCTATTATAAAAATAATCTGAATTTTTTTTTTGTGGAATTAGACTTTTTTTATTAATAAGTAAACAAATTGTATACATAATTTTATGAATATTTATGACATGTTTTATATGATATGTTTTACACGTAATATCTTATTTAAGATTTTTTTAGTATGAACATTGTACTAAACAAATTTTCATAGAAATCTATTATAAAAATAATCTGAATTTTTTTTTTTGTGGAATTAGACTTTTTTTATTAATAAGTAAACAAATTGTATACATAATTTTATGAATATTTATGACATGTTTTATATGATACGTTTTACACGTAATATCTTATTTAAGATTTTTTTAGTATGAACATTGTACTAAACAGTTTCACAATATCAACATGCCAATACAGTGTCTTCAAGGTATCAATGGTAAAATTTATTTTTCAAATCACTGTCATCATTGCAAACACTGCTAAAAAGAAGGGAAAAAAAGAAAGAAACCCAACCACCTTAAGTTGGTTTAAGATGTCTTCTTTTAACCTCATGGGATCTATCTCAGCAAAAGAGTGCAGCATTATACAAATGTTTCCCCAAACCCGAATATTCATTTTACGCATAAACATCTCATGGTAATCCATAATTATTTTACATTTTGGCAAATTGGTAGCTAATTCGTACAATCCTAATGGGCGGTCGCACTCCACTTTTCCTTTTATTATCTTCCATTTTTCCGATGTGAGAGAAACCACGAGCATCTGCAAATTTCGCTGAGTTAAAATTTGGACTCACTGCAAATTTGTTTTACATGAAGACGTGTGCTCAATAGAATGCAAACTTTAAATCTGCAGAACTGAAGCATTGCATTAAACTAGAATAGATTGCATATTTTTACATATGACAAGTATTATATGCCAAGTTATGCTTTTTAAAGACGCTGCAGGATGTGACATAATATTACAACCATTGTAGCGTCCATAGAAATTTGCATGCTCAAAGTCTAGTGACCGCGGATTTATTCATATTTTTTTTTACTATCACTTTACTCCCCAGTGACGGTTATGTTTAGGGGTGGACCATCATGCTTATACTTTTTTCATGCGTCATGCTTAATTGTACGTTTCTGTATGAAATCACTACCTCGTAAAATATTTCGGTTTTCCCGTGAGATGCAGCATTTACTCCCTGTCATAATCTCAGACCCGTCCATCAGTCAGTGTCCTCCATTCCAGTTTGGTGTCGTATGCCATTCCCAGCTCCTCCAGTGTCTGCTGCAGCTGAAAAACAAAAACGTCTGTCACCAGCGAGATGCATAAGAACCTGAAAAAAAACGCTTTGTTAGCAAATGACGCTAACCTTTGCCAAGATGGCTGCTTTCAGTTGAAGGTCAGACACGTCCTGATGAGATTTCACTTGGATTTTCAAAATCTGCCTCTTCTTCCGCACTGAGTATAAACACACAAACACACCTACTTTTACAATGAGAACTGGTTAAAAGCTCAACCAGTTGTATTTGTTATGCTCAGCTGGTTGCATATTTTTCTTTCTCTCTACTCTGCTGTGACAACAGGCTAGGAACTCATCAGACATCAGTTAAACGAACATTATTTCTGCAATTCAACTTTTTACCTTTACATGCAGCTGCCTGATACATTCTGATAACTAATCTTTTCATTTTCTGTCCAGATATTTTCATTTTATGATGGTCCAGAATTGGAGACACAGCTGCAAAAAGTGATTTTCTTCCTCAGAATGTTAGTCTTGTTGTCCAGTGCAAATGCTTTATGCTTAAAAGAAAATGTCCGCCAGTGTGGTCAGAAAAATAAACTTGTTTTTTGAACCGTTGATCAGTTTGATCAGCTTCAATTAAAACACGACTTCTTATCTGAAGTCATTGCACATCTCCAGTAAATGTATCTTAATTAAATAAGCTTTACATATTTATACTGGAAAACAAGACAAAATAGAACTTTTTGTTCCCATTATAAAACACAAAACCATTGTAGGTGCCCAACAAAATATGCAAATACATCACATTTACACACAGGCAGAGCAGAAGAATGGCTTTTGAGCGCTACACGTCTGATCATCCCACAGTCTGCTATCTCGTAACCGTTGTGCCACACATTCTCCTGATTCATCTGGCTGATCAGGATCCCAGTTTCTGAATGAAGACGTGCTGTTATCGGACCAGATGTAATCGTCTTTGAATAGGCCGATGTATGCGAAATGTCCTGCAGGTATCAGCTGCTGGATCTGACGGTTCTCCTCCTCGTTCCTCACACTGACCAGCTCTGTGTGATGCTGTCTGCAGTAAGTCTGAGCGTCTCTCCAGGACTTCGGCTCATTAACGTAGACGTATTTCTGGTTATTATCTCCCTGACCTAGAAGATTAAAAAAGAATCAGAATGAAGACTTCTTCAAAGCCAGATATCTTCAGAAAGATCTTGCTGAATGCTCACCATCGTAGCACATGAAATATCTGATAGGAAAACAGTAGGTGTCGTATAAATGCCCATCGGTATACATCACTGCACAGTCTTCATACTCTATGACGACCTCTTCTTCTTTGGTTGCCCAGTTTCTGTATTCAGTTTCTCCTTCCTGGTAAAACTGTGGATCAGCCAGAGCCCAGCGCCACTGTTTACTGCCGCTTTTCTTCAGTCCAATCCAGGCGGACTCAGTGTACGTGAAGCTGTCAAGCCCAAGGAGCTCCTCCATGTCTGCCTGGTCCGACAGAGTCACCAGATCAATGTAATTCTCTCGACAATATTGTTGAGCCTCATCAAACGTCTTGGATTGATTCACGAAGTAGATGATTTTCTGAGATGAAGTATGTGAACCTTAAAAAGAAGAATTTTTAATGGGTTAAATGGAAAAATACACCTGCAAATTATTCTGTTTTAGTTTAAATGTGCATCTACTCACAAATGACGAACAGAACGAAAACGATTCTCGGCTCCATTACTAAATACGTTCACCTGAATACCTAAGAATGAAACAGCACGTTGTTCCATCAGACTCCATTAATGTGATTTTAAAATTGGGTGCCTATTGGAAACATTTTTTTTTTCTTCCATATTTTAGTAATTATGAAATATTAGCACTGTTATTTCCCTGTTCATTGATGTGAAGCTACTTTGAATCTGTATTATTTAAAGTGCTACAGAAATAAATGTGACTTGATTTGGATGAAATAAAGTCAAATAAAGAAATAATGCTAACATTAAATTAAAAATGGAATAGCACTGAATTAATACAAATATCTTACAATATTTCACTTCATTTTGGGATAAAATTATACAGGGAAATATTAAGTACTTATATAAATATAAATAAGAATCCATAATACAAACAATCTCCTACCTGTAATGTTAGCTATGGAAATCCTGCAGTCTTCTTAAGCCGTTTTTGCTCTTTGAGGTTCACTTTACACGACCTTTATCCCTCGGCTGGATCTACCGCTTTGGATTTCCTTTTTACTTGCAAAACCTCCCAGTTTGGATGGCATGGATTGATTTCCCCCCTGACATGTCTTGAAATATGAGGTGCTTTATTGAAAAAGTGCCAGAGAGCAAGGAAATGGTTTGAGGTCAAACAGACGATTTATAAACAAAACCTGACAGGCCAAAAAAATGACTACTACATGATTAACAAATAACGATCAGAAAATTTCAGCTGACTACCAAACGCAGTATAATTGGGGTATCTATTTCCACAGTGTGATAAGAGACAGAATTTTACTAATGGATGACTATTATTTTCACAAAAGTATTTGGGGACACAGACGGGAAATGTTACTGCAATACTATGAACTAGTGCACGTATTCATCCTAATTTACATGTGCATTTATGCATTTAGCAGATGCTTTTATCTGAAGCCATTACAGATAAGAAACATCACAAGCCATTTGCCCAAAATTTCCATAGTACTCAATGCTGGATTAAGTAAAAACTAGCCTAGTAAAGCTAGAGCAGATGCATGTTTCTGTGCTAGATAATTGGGGAAAACGCCATGCATGCATGAAAAAAAATGAAACTTTTGGAAAGTTTTTCCTTTGCATGCGGCTGCCTAATAAATTCTTAATTATTATTGTTATTTATTTATTTTATTTTGTTCATTTTCTGTCCAAATATTTTTGCTTTTTTAATGGAGACACAGTAAACATACTGCAAAATGTGGTTTCTTACTCTGTTTTTCATTTTTATTTTTTTTTATTTGTTCCCAGTACAAACATATCACACAAATCTTAAATCTAATAATGTATATGTTTATGCTTAAAACAAAATAAAATATCTGCCAGTGGGGTCATGAAAATCAATTTGTTTTGCTTTTCAAGTAAGCTTATTTTTCTGACCCAACTGTCAGAATGGGTGTTTGATTGCTTTTAAGCAAAAATCCACAATAATTGCATGCAAATGTAAAATGACAAGGTAGAGAGAACCACTAAAAAGAAAAAACTTGTGTAATGGGTGATTGTGATGATATAAATGGTCAATGATCAATGATCAAAGATTGTATCTGTATAATTACATAATGCATTTGAGTAAATATGTTCTCTTAAGAAGAAGGAGGGTCCCACTTTATATTAAGTGGCCCTAATACCTGTGTTATTACATAGTAACTAGATGTGTATATAGTATGTAACCACAGTGTAAGTACACTTTGGTACATAGTATCTACAGCTGTAATGTTTGTGTAACTACACACATGTAACAACCCTCCAAATGGTTTAAGTACAAATGTGTAACAGGAATTATATAACTACATTTTGTAACAACAACATGTATAAGAGTAATTGGAACAATTTGATCCAGGGGGTGGAGATGGGTAGGTTTAGGGGTGGAAATGGGATCCAGGGGGTGGAGATGGGTAGGTTTAGGGGTGGAAATGGGATCCAGGGGGTGGAGATGGGTAGGTTTAGGGGTGGAAATGGGATCCAGGGGGTGGATATGGGTAGGTTTAGGGATATGTAAAGTGGGAGGAGTTGGATCTCGAGTTGGTGGAGTTGGTGCACCACTGTAATACCAGTGCACTTACATGGTAACTCCTCAGGAACTGTCCACTTAATATAAAGTGTAACATTCTGGACACCAACCACAATTTATATGTGAAGCCTAACTTACTGGCCGCTGCTTTGTAACATCAGAGTAATTACATGATAAATCCATACAAATTGTTTACTTAATATAAAGTGTAACACTTCTTTACCAAAAAGTGCTGTTAGTCCTGTTACACATGTGTACTTTTATTACCAAAATGTGTTGTTACCAATGTCCTGTTACACATTTGTACTTACCAGGGGCATAGATTACGCGGGGGACGCGGGGGACGTGTTCCCCCCACTTTTAATATCACGTAAATTCGTCCCCCTCACTTTTTCGGGCAAGTGTGCTCGCATAGAGGTTTTCAAGAGCCGGTGTGAATAAATATAGATTTAAATTCAAAGAGACAGGATAGTCTGTGCATGATCTGATGTTTTATTCGGACCCAGAATAAGGCGAGATGAACATCCTGAGCGCTGAATGTTAATGCGTTTCATTCATACTCAAAGCCGGAGGTCGTATGAGGAAATTCCTAATATGGACAAAAGCGTCCAGCTATAGCTGTATGAAAACTGTTGTTTTCAGAAAAACAGAAACGTTTGGAAACATGAAGACATTAAACATACGACACATTCATAATAATAATAATAATTAAAAAAGGTTTCTTGAGCAGCAGATCAGCATATTAGAATGATTTCTGAAGATCATGTGACACTGAAGACTGGAGTAATGATGCTGAAAATACAGCTGCGCATCACAGCAATCATTTTAAAATATATTAAAATATATTATAAAATATTTCACAACATTACTGCTTTTGCTGTACTTTGGATCAAATAAATGCA
>NW_015506902.1:118863-157214 GCF_001515645.1 Sinocyclocheilus grahami
ATATATATATATATATATATATATATATATATATATAACATTTCCCCCTCACTTCTGAAATGATGGCTACGCCCCTGGTACTTACACATACCATTCGGAGGGTTGTTACATGTGTGCAGTTACACAAACATTAGAGCTGTAGATACTATGTACCAATGTGTACTTACACTGTGGTTACATACTATATAGACATCTAGTTACTATGTAAGTACACCGGTATTATGGCCACTTAATATAAAGTGGGACCAGAAAGAGAATTGCATGTTCCCTCTCAGGACACACCTTGAGCTGATTCTGCAGTTTCATCATGACCTCTAGATCTGTGGCTTGTCCTGCTTTCCACTCAGCTCAAGCATTGATCATTTCCATGATGTTTTGTGTGTATTTGAATGATGTAAATAAGTGCTTGAGCTCCACAGGAGTCCATCATCTCAAATCTCCAGTATGCCATCAGCTTCATCGTGAGACTCTCATAGAGACTCCTAATGCGGTAAACATCCTTCACCGTTTGCACCGCAAACTCCAACCTCCACACCAACGAAGAAGCAGACATTCTTATATAATGCAAAGCATGTCACAGGTCACATATGTTGAAACATACCGTGATTTCACCATGATCAACATTCATCTCAAACAATCAGGTCTGCGATAGGGAAAGGTTTGTCTTAGTGTGGCGATTGACGAGATGGAAATGCTGTACATTTATCAAGTCCTCTCACACAGACACACACATGTCGTTTTTTATGGTTTATGAGGACTCTCCATAGGCGTAATGGTTTTTATACTGTACAGACCGTATATTCTATTGTCCTACACCAACCCTACCCCTAAACCTACCCCTCACAGGAGACTTTGTGCTATTTCAGATTTTCAATACACTCCATTCTGTGTGATTTATAAGCGTTTTGAATTACGGGGACACTGAAAATGTCCTCATAAATCACCTTCGCGTTGTAATACCTATGTCATACCCATGTCATTATACACATTTGTGTCCTCATAAACCACATAAACATGCACACACACACACACTCACACACACACTCACACACACACACACACACTTACTTATCTATCTAAATGGAGACATTCCATAGAAAAGGTCTGTGAAGCAAAATGGGTAATACAGAAACTCATGCATGTGATGATGATAAGTATTATGCATTAATCACTATTATTTTACATTGTGACTGTGCATTATAGAGTTAAGGAAATCAGACTTAACAATTAAACAGTTATTTGTGCACAGATATGTTGATGTTGTTTCACAGTGAAGAATATTAACAGCATCCAAACCTGTTTTAAATATTTTCTTTTGTGTTTGCGTTTTGTGCACTAATTGAATAACTAAATTAAATTCAGCTTTTACATTTTCCCACACATTTGGCTTTTACCGTTTTTGTTTACTAGATTATCAAAATTATGTTTACAAAACGATTGTGTTATTATATAGGGAAGAATAAATGAACAACGATAGATCATAGTGGCTGGAAACACACTCAAATGCTGTTAGCGCCTCACAGTGGTGCTTTGATTTTGAGGCCGTAAGTAAAAAATAAAATAAATAATAATAATAATATCTAGAAATATATATATTTTTTTTTCAGAACTATTTATGTATTTCTCTAATTTGCAGTGAAAATGAATTAACAAAAGTCCTAGCTTGGGGCTCGAGCCCCTGCCCCTTTAATCACAGATGCTAAAGCGCCCTTTCGGTCCAGTCCTTGAGCCCTCGGACCGTGATTTCAGTCAAAAAACCTCGTCAAAAAACCTCAGGGCAATACCAAAGACAGTTGCTGTCTTGAGCACGACCTTCAGAACATTATCTGAAACTGATTTCTACTCACTTCTATAAAACTGAAGTGAAGGTAGGGGTTTACCTAACTAATAGACAGGGTTGCCAACTTTGCTTGCCGAGCTGGAGTGAGATTTAGATGACATGGTTGAATCAATAACACGGGGCAATATTTGAGGTTTAGGTTTTCAATTGTTCATTTCTTATTTCCTCTTAATAATGCAAATTAACCAAATACTCAAGCCTAATGTCGTACTAGATGCACTTTTCAGAACCTGTCCCTATAAAATCAAGTCAGGAATCTTGGTGTGATTCTGGAGACAGACCTTAGTTTCAGTAGTCATGTCAAAGCAGTAACTAAATCAGCATACTATCATCTCAAAAACATTGCAAGAATTAGAGGTTTTGTTTCCAGTCAAGACTTGGAGAAACTTGTTCATGCCTTTATCACCAGCAGGGTGGACTATTGTAATGGTCTCCTCACCGGCCTTCCCAAGAAGACCATTAGACAGCTGCAGCTCATCCAGAACGCTGCTGCCAGGATTCTGACTAGAACCAGAAAATCTGAGCATATTAAACCAGTCCTCAGGTCCTGATTGATTTTAAAGTACTTTTACTCGTTTATAAATCACTCAATGGCCTAGGACCTAAATACATAGCAGATATGCTCACTGAATATAAACCTAACAGACCACTCAGATCATTAGGATCGAGTCAGTTAGAAATACAGAGGGTTCACACAAAACAAGGGGAGTCCGCTTTTAGTTATTATGCCGCCCGCAGCTGGAATCAGCTTCCAGAAGAGATCAGATGTGCTAAAACATTAGTCACATTTAAATGCAGACTCAAAACTCATCTGTTTAGCTGTGCTTTTACTGAATGAGCACTGTGCGATGTCCGAACTGATTGCACTGTTTTATGTATAATCATTTTCTGTTTTAAACTGTTTTAAATAAATTTTAAATCATTAAAAAAGTTTTTAAATTCCTTGATTTATTGCTGTGATTATGATTTTATGATTATTTTACTTTCTATTATGTAAAGCACTTTGAATTACCATTGTGCATGAAATGTGCTATATAAATAAACTTGCCTTGCCTTGCGAACAACGCACCATTTGATGCGGGATTTTCAAAAAGATTGAAACTAAAAGACAATATGCCGACTATATTGGATCCGACAGTCATGTTGCAACACACAAGTGTGAGTAACTGTCTTCATTACGTGATCATTACTGCTTTGTCTGTTAAACAGATCGTTTGATATGTACTGAGTATTTATGCATTTTTAACCTAAATCACAGCAGTGCACATCTATGAGGAATGTCGCTGTCAAACATATACAACTATTAGCCAATCATAGCAGTGTTTAGCATTTACTTCCGAGTCTACAGTTAATCCGCCACGATTCAAATGGAGTGTTCTGATGAGGGTGACAAAAACAGGACAGAAAATAGCCTATTACTTCTAAATTATGATATTTTTGGATGTAAAAAAAATGTGATAACATTATAAGTGGACCTCGGAGAACAGTACAAAATAAAATTAATAATTTTAATATCATTAATAAACAACAGGTCACCTGAGTGTACTTAAAAGGGTCCGCAATTTCATGGCTATGTTTCTCAACCAACAAGTAAAGTTTTAAAAATTGCAATTTACAATAATATCAAATTAAAGTTTCGGGAGTTTTGTGAAATTACATATAAATAAGTCAGTGGTTCAACAAAAGTGTACATTATGATTTAATTGCAATTACCATGCAATTAAGTGTCCAAAAACATGATGCTTAGTTAAACTTAAGGGTCCCACTTTATATTAAGTGGCCTTAACTACACTCTAAAAAATGTTGGGTTGTTTCAACCCAACATTTTTTAGAGTGTACTATTGTACTTACATTTAAATTAATCATTTGGTACAATGCACTTTTTGTGTACATACATGTTTTTACATTGTACTTTTATTTAAAAAAAATACCTGCATGTAATTACATCTGTAATTAATTTCTGTAATTACATTTATAATTACACTGTTGACCCAACCCTTACACCTTAACCCACCTTTAAACCCACCCATACCACCAAACCTGTCCCTAACCTTACCTGTGTCCCACCTCAATAGCAGCAGAAGTGTTTTGCAATACAGTATGAACACAATAAGTACAATTATTTTTTGATGTAAGTGCATAGTAGTTAAGGCCACTTAAAACCCAGCTGTTGGGTTAAGTTTTTACATTCAAATTTTAACCCAAAAGTTGGGTTAGTCCATATTTGACCCAAAGTTGGGTTGAAACAACCCAACATTTTTTAGAGTGTACTATTGTACTTACATTTAAATTAATCATTTGGTACAATGCACTTTTTGTGTACATACATGTTTTTACATTGTACTTTTATTTAAAAAAAATACCTGCATGTAATTACATCTGTAATTAATTTCTGTAATTACATTTATAATTACACTGTTGACCCAACCCTTACACCTTAACCCACCTTTAAACCCACCCATACCACCAAACCTGTCCCTAACCTTACCTGTGTCCCACCTCAATAGCAGCAGAAGTGTTTTGCAATACAGTATGAACACAATAAGTACAATTATTTTTTGATGTAAGTGCATAGTAGTTAAGGCCACTTAATATAAAGTGGGACCAACTTAAGTATATTATTTAAAATTATTTCCATAAGTACTTTAAAAAAAAAATGTGTTAAAGTGTAGCTTACTTACATGGACCTGTAACAATGACCTGACTATGACTTCACCTGAGCCCTGGGGTTTAATTTATAAAACAATATCCATCCTAAAAGTGTACGTACGCACAAAAGTTTTCAGATTTATAAAACCACGTGTATACCAGAACCTGCGCAAAAATCCCTTTGTAAATCCCAGTTGGGGGGAAGATTGTGCACACGTGCATATATGGAGCTTAACACCGAGTTTTACTATGCATAACCTCATTTGCATATCATTTCCATGCATATTCCATCCACGTGACAGCATGTTTAACACCATCAAAGAAGACGTTAAGGAAATATGAGATACGGACTAAATGCCATTTGTGCCACATTCATTTTTATTGCTAAAATCATCCAATATCCTTGTTATGTTTTAGAATAAATATATCAAAATATCCATAAAAACAAAACTGTTTAGTTCTCAGATAAATAGCCCGGAATATAGCTGGCCTCATACTTTTCCACTGGCCAGACAGTATTTCAATTGTTTTAAACAATTCAAATCAAATTAAATGTATGCAGTTTTGCTGATAAGGTGAACATATTTGAGCTATTTTTAGTGGAAACAGATAATCCTATATTTATTGCAGTGTAAATACAATTGCATGTCACTGACAAAGTATTTTAAAAAGGAAACACGCAAACCTTACCGTTTTTTTTTTTTTCAAGTCGTATCCTTCAAACACAGTGCTATTTTTCATAATGTTGTAGAGATGACTTGACACGACATTAACACCTCGTGCAGTTGCGGTTGTACAGTAAGCTATTATCATTGGTCCAATTTGAACCGGATAATGAACAGTTCGACCATCGAATCCAGAAGTGTCCGCCATAATATCGAAGTATGTGTGCATCATTGATCATTGATCAAGCCCCTGTTGTTAAAAACTGTTTAGATAAAACCAGATCAAAAAACGGGGCATTTATATCTATAAGTGCCAGCGCGGGTCAAATTTACCTCCTATATAATGCCTGTATGTTTGCGCTGTCATTTTCGTGCTGCTTATGTTCTAACAGTACATTGCTAGGCCACACCTTTCACTCACTGAATTAGCAGTTATCAGTTTCATAAATAAAGACAACATGTGTAAAAGAAGGCGATTTATGAATGCTGAAGAAGTATAAGAAGCACTTAAAGGTCATGAGCGATGGAGAGCCTGAAGTGTGGGGAGATAAGTAAAGCGTCCTGGGTCGGCTCAGCATTTGACGGCGATCAATAGCCTATATCATATTTAGGCGTTTTATCCTAATGTTACTCATAATTGTTCAAAATTTGGATTAATTATTTAATTTTTGATTTGCCATTTCTATCGTTTATTGTTCGCTTCTGTGTCTGCCTGTTTCCTGAAGAAAAATCCGATCTGATGTAGGCTAATGAATAAAACATTATTTTTTTGTATTATTACCCGACGTTTACTGGTGTTCTTCTTGTATAATTCAAATTATAAATGATATAACTAAACAAATGAATAATTCATTAGGTGAAGCTGTGCGCTTGAATTTGTCATTGCATCATCCTATGCAATGTGGTGAATTACTATTGCTCGTTATTGTCTATAGGCTGTTTTTGTAATTTAAATAACATAGGTTATCTTAATATATTGATTAATGACATTGTATTATGATAGCCTATTACACCACCCACATATGTATTTACTTCCTTCTAATTCTAGTTGTCAGTGCAGGCTTGTTTAGCTTAATTTTGACCGTTATGAAAAGTGACTATAGTGTAGCCTGCATAAAAAAGCTTAGAGCAAAAACAGGACAAAAAAATATTTGATGACTAGACATAATCATTTCATAGACACTTCTTCGTGAAGACAGTAGCATAATACAGTGAAATAATATGTTCTTTAGTCATTCAAAAACAGCTGTCATGTGCGTGGGTAAAATTTACCCGCTAGTGCTTTTAGATATACAGCGACCCCTGGCGGTTCTAGTGTTAATGAGAGTGGAATATTTCATGTAACTGTGTATATCAAAATGAAAACAGTTTAAAATCGTCGTTTACGTCATTACTTTTCTCACTCCAGGAAAAAAAATAAAAGAGTTTGTATGCATGGTCTAGAATGTCCGTACGGTGCGTACATATTTATGGCAAGTTTATTTTTTATAAATCCCGATTTGTGCGTGAAAAATTGCATACGCATATTTCTATGCAATTCTGTGCATACGCAACGTTTATAAATGAGACCCCTGATCTTTATTAGACACTGAGAGGGGGAGAAGCTTAATACAATTTACAATACAATTATTACAAAAAATGAACAGTCTGTGTTTAAAATTAAGAAAAACAAGCTTCTAAAAAAAATCTGACCCTGATTATGGTCTTTAATTGGTTAGAGTTCAAATAAAGCAAACAGCTGCTCATTCCCCATGCTTGCACTGTTCTCTGTCCATTCCCGTCCCTGATAGCACACGTACATCACAGAGACGTCTGCATTTACATCTGCAAGACACATATCTTTAGATTGTTTGCTTATCTGTAACACATCTATAAAACATTTCCTATCAGATTTCAAATAGACGATTATTAGACGTCTTTAAGATGTTTATGATTTAGAACGCATGTAAAACTGACATCTTACAGACGTCTGTCAGATGTTTGTATACAGCAGATGCTTTCTAGATCATGAAATCTACCACCAACATATGTATTTACTTCCTTCTAATTCTAGTTGTCAGTGCAGGCTTGTTTAGCTTAATATTGACCGTTATGAAAAGTGACTATAGTGTAGCCTGCATAAAAAAGCTTAGAGCAAAAACAGGACAAAAATATAGTTGATGACTAGACATAATCATTTCATAGACACTTCTTCGTGAAGACAGTAGCATAATACAGTGAAATAATATGTTCTTTAGTCATTCAAAAACAGCTGTCATGTGCGTGGGTAAAATTTACCCGCTAGTGCTTTTAGATATACAGCGACCCCTGGCGGTTCTAGTGTTAATGAGAGTGGAATATTTCATGTAACTGTGTATATCAAAATGAAAACAGTTTAAAATCGTCGTTTACGTCATTACTTTTCTCACTCCAGGAAAAAAAATAAAAGAGTTTGTATGCATGGTCTAGAATGTCCGTACGGTGCGTACATATTTATGGCAAGTTTATTTTTTATAAATCCCGATTTGTGCGTGAAAAATTGCATACGCATATTTCTATGCAATTCTGTGCATACGCAACGTTTATAAATGAGACCCCTGATCTTTATTAGACACTGAGAGGGGGAGAAGCTTAATACAATTTACAATACAATTATTACAAAAAATGAACAGTCTGTGTTTAAAATTAAGAAAAACAAGCTTCTAAAAAAAATCTGACCCTGATTATGGTCTTTAATTGGTTAGAGTTCAAATAAAGCAAACAGCTGCTCATTCCCCATGCTTGCACTGTTCTCTGTCCATTCCCGTCCCTGATAGCACACGTACATCACAGAGACGTCTGCATTTACATCTGCAAGACACATATCTTTAGATTGTTTGCTTATCTGTAACACATCTATAAAACATTTCCTATCAGATTTCAAATAGACGATTATTAGACGTCTTTAAGATGTTTATGATTTAGAACGCATGTAAAACTGACATCTTACAGACGTCTGTCAGATGTTTGTATACAGCAGATGCTTTCTAGATCATGAAATCTTTAACAGACATCTTGCAGACATGCGTGTGCTATCTGGGGTGAGATTCCGTTCATCTTACTACAGCTCCAAAGGTACAACAACATTAAATGGCAGGAAATTTAATAAAACAAGAACATCAACACAATTAAAATGACAATATATAGATATTAGACGTAAAAAAAAAAATCTACATTGACAGTGAATATACAGAAAACTTAAGTCATGTTAAGTTTAATTATTTTAATTATATGTATTGATATCTTTATTTGTTGACAATACACAATTACACAAGATAGTTTTACAATAGTTCTGCTTTAAAAGTATTCACATAGTAAACACATGAAGAAAATTCAGCCAGTGTAATTAGAATGAAAATCATCTTTAATGAATATGAATGTAGTGAATTAAAGGCAGTGTTGATTTCCAGAGTATTAATTTTCCCTACTTCAATGACCTGTAAATAAAACATTTTTGTTTATTACATCACATAGTTTTTATAATCATTCCCTATTTCATAAGTTATTGTACAGTTGAGAGAACAGACTCACATTCTGGATTAGCTACATTCACTTTCTTGATCACCCGTTTAGGGGTTTGAGACCAACGCAGAGTCACATCTGTCAATCCTCTAGCAGCTAGAGCAGATCTCAACTAAAAATAACATGTTAATACTAAAGTGATTTACATTGAACTACATGATGAATTCAAATCTTCATGTTAAATGTCACTGTAAACCCAGATTAAAACTTTGTCATAATATTCCTGATGAAGCAAATTTGGAGCAATGTCAGTCAAATTTGGTTACCTTTCAGTCAGTCACTACGAGTCACGTCATGACCGACGAATTGGGATCTCGCTTCGAGAGACCAATCTACTTCGAGTGTAAACTAAACGAGCCAATGCACATTTGCATGCGATGATTGCATCCAGCTGCCGTTGATCACAGCGTGAGCATAAAAAAAGCAGCAAATGCAACGCATACCAGTTTTTTGCTTCGAAGCCGAGCGACAACATCGTTCTGCTCCTACCAGTGTCTTCAGTGAACTACAAGTTCAGCGCGCTCTTGGAAGCTTTTGTGTTGGCGGACGGCGCTTCAGCGGTGGTCGTTCCTGTGTCGAGTGGGTTGCACACTTCAGGTTGCACTACCCCTGTTGTGCTGCAAGCGGCCTACTCCCCTGTGCGCCTCAGCACGTAAAAGAGCCTTTCCCTAAAAGAGCCAATTTTCTCTAAAAGAGCTTACACGGGTGCTTATTTGTAAAGACGACGGATCGTCTTTTTAAAGATGCCGTTTCACACGTGCGTTTCTGGATGCGGTCGTTACCTGGCGCCAGGTGATGGTCACGATCGCTGCCTCATGTGTCTGGGCATTAAGCACGCTGAGGTGGCATTCGTGGATGAGTCATATTCCCATTGCGGGAAGATGACCATCTTGGAGCTGAGGACAAGGCTTCGCTACCTCCAGGGGGACGGTGTTCCGTTGCCTCTGCCGCGATTTAGTGCTCGTTCTGACGGCAGCCAGGCGAGGAATACTTCCAGCAGTAGCGCGGGCAGTCTGAGGGTTACAATGGTGGCAAACCCCTCAGGGTCCCACCACTCCTCCAGCGCTCCGCAGACAGCAGAGCCGCCAAAGGAACATGCTGGGCCCTCTTCAAAGAGCGTACCAGCGGTATCCCTCAGGGCTCCTCCCGATGACGGGATGTCGATCGCTGCATTGGAGGGAGCGCTCTCTGGAGAGGAAGATTCGGCTGCCCTGCCACCCTCCGGGACGGTGGCAATGCCTGAACCGGATCCAGAGATGTCGGCTATGCTTTCCCGGGCCGCCGAAAGGGTAGGGCTCGAGTGGAATTCTCCATTGCGTCCCAAGCCCTCGATGTTAGATGATTGGTTTCTTGGGGTGGCTCGTGCTGGTTCTCAGCGCCTCGCCCCGGTGCCTTTCTTCCCGGAAGTGTATGAGGAGCTTACCAGGTCTTGTAGCCGGGCGTAAGCAAGCTGCCCAGCCCGTCCAGGCCCCCGTCAAACCTGGCGGCAAGCAGAAGAGCAAGCAGCCCTGAGACGGGCGACCCAGATATGGAGGAATCTACTCTTCGGGAGATGGTGAACGCACCACTCCCTCACCCGGGGAGGGTCAGGTGGAGAATCTCTTGTTTTGTTTTTCCCCGCTGTCAGCCTCACGGTCGACGGTACCCAAATTCTCAACAAAAGAGCAGTTTTCACTATCTGGACACAAAGACCGCACACAAAGCTTTAGTACCTCAGACCAGCTCTTTGTCTGTTACGGAGGCCGGCAGAGGGGAATGCTGTCTCTAAGCAGAGGATGGCCCACTGGATAGTGGATCCCAATTCGTCGGTCACGATGTGACTCGTAGTGACCGATTGAAAGGGAACGTCTCTGTTACATATGTAACCCTTGTTCCCTGAAGGAGGGAATGGAGACGTCACGTCCCGTCACCACGGCTGCTGTACCACCACTGAGCGGCCGGGTCACCGGCTCGGCTCCGAAGCAAAATCCTGGTATGCGTTGCATTTGCTGCCTTTTTATGCTCACGCTGTAATCAGCGGCAGCTGGATGCAATCATCACATGCCAATGTGCATTGGCTCGTTTAGTTTACACTCGAAGTAGATTGGTCTCTCGAAGCGAGATCCCAATTCGTCGGTCACGACGTGACGTCTGCGTTCCCTCCTTCAGGGAATGAGGGTTACATACGTAACCGACACGTTTCTATATACTGATTACTGACAATATATAAATGGATAAAATTAAATAAACCAATGTTGAAATAAATCTACAATGATACATACAAATAACTGTAGCACTAGTTATCCATGTAAATCTCCAAAAGCAGAAAAAAACTACTGGTATTTTACAGTAATAATGAGGGTTGAAGTTGTTTTTTTCTCTCACCTGTTTCAGTACGTTTTCTCTCATTGTAGAGACAGTCAAATCATTGCTGGACTTAAACTGCATTTTTACAAATGATTTTTTAATACAGGGACCTAAACAAATACATGGATATTCATATGTATATGTATATACATAAAACATCTTCTTAATTTAACACTGAAATATTGGAAATATGTTTTAGACCCTATACACAATTTACTACAGTTTGCATTTATTAAAACATATTTACATAAACATACAAAAAAAATATACGATGATGCAAGTTAAGACATTATTATTATCTGATATTCTGATATCTGATAACAGTTTTACCGGTTTACCTTCTCCATAGACTTTCACCTCACACAGAGTGAGTATCTTCATGTCTCCAGGAATGATTAGATTCACGTAACGTCCCTCCATCCCACCGCACGAGTAGCTGTAGGACTCACCTGCTGGAATAGCAGGAATAACAGCACATCTACAGACAAAAACAGATGAGAGATGTAAAAATACTCTCATATCCTTCACATTTGTGGTCGATGTCTCGTGCTCTTTCAACCTCAATTTCCTCACATGGGATTGTTGTTGCTGTTGTTCTCCAAAGTGTTTCCAATGCGAATCTCCATTCCGTTTATTCGTTCTGCACAGCAGTCGTTTCTGTTAGTGATGACCACTCTGTTAACTCGGTAAATATGATGTAGATCCAGCCTCCACCATGGGTTAGTCTGACTGAGAGTTGAGGAGCATCCCGTATACAACTGCTGGAGACCTCGATCAATGGCTTTTTCAGCAAACCAGTTCTCAGATGTTGATGACTGTGTAGAAGCACCAGCTACTGCCAGATTTTCTAGAAAATGTATGAACAAAAATGTCACAATGCATCTTAATGCTCAAAGCTTGTAGCAGAGGCAAAGATTATTAGTGAACAGTGACTTGAAGTGAGAAATCAATTACTTTGACCAAACAAAATTGCATAAATTATGATTTTGTGTCTCTTTTAAATATGTTTTAAGCATGGCATGAGAGTACATGAAATATATATTCATGTAGAGTTTTAAATTCAAAGCTCTACAACAATTAATTACCTGCCAAATACCCGTAGACTTCAACCTCGCAAAGACTAAGAATCTCCCAATCTCCAGGAATATGAACAATCATGTAACGTCCCTCCATCCCATTACATGAGAAGTTGTAGGACTCACCTGCTGGAATAGTAGAAATAACAGCACATCTACACACAGAGAGAGAAACAATTACAGAACACATTCACATAATCCTTCACATTTGTTCTTGATATCTGACATTCTTTTAACCTCAAGTTTCTCACATGGGATTGTTGCTGCCATTGTTCTCCAAAGAGATTCCGATGCGAATTTCCGCTCCGTTTATTTGTCCTGCATAGCTGTCATTTCTGTTAGTGATGACCACTTCACTAACTCGGTAAACATCACGCAGATCCAGCCTCCACCATGGGTTAGACTCATTAAGGGTTGAGGTGCATGCTGTATTCAACTGCTTGAAGCCACGATTACTATCAGTGGCCTTTTCAGCAAACCAGCCCGCAAATGTCGAAGACTGTGTTACGGCTCCTTCTACTGCACGATTTCCTGGGAAATTAATAAAAACCTTTTGTGATCCATGTTTACGCATAATTTGAACAAGCATGAATGAGACTTCTATGGAAGCGTATTTCCACGGAATAAATCCATCTCTGACAAACAATGCCGCTCTCACACTACACATCATGTTCTCACGCAGTGAAAAATACACCGACAGAAAAGACAGTGCAGGTTACTTCTGGTATGAAACAAGGTCTCAGGACTCTCAGCTATCAAATTTAGTCATTTTTAAAGAAATTCAAACAGTAAATACAGTATCAAGACAGATCGCTGTAGTGCCTCAGTTCAAGCAGCACATGTGAACCGATTGTCTTTTCATATGTACTTAAAGCACGACATAAACATCAGAACGTATTTTATTTCAACCGCAGAACACACCCTTTTTCAAGTTTAAGTCCACCGAAGTTAATCTACTCTCCTGTCTGATTTGTGGTTAAGGCTAGAAGGGATACAGCTGCGGCTCCTGGGCATGCGCACATCAATATAATGTAACTTTTGTCACACTGTACAACAATAATGACTGTTTTTTGCATTATTGTTTAGGGTTGGGGTAGGTGTAGGTGTATACGTTAATAAAACACAATCAAATTCACATTTTTCTGAACGAGGAAGTCTTGTCCAACTGGAACAGTGCTTTACATTTCCGGTCTCTGTTTCAAGTCACAATAACAGATTTTCCAAGCCGATAATATAGTGTGAAACCTATTAAAAATGGTTTTAAAAAACACCACATGGCGCCATAGTTTCATCACTTTACAGTGTCGCAATGACCATCTTTTTGCAGTAAAGGAGATGTCATAGTTTAATGAGTGGGAAGATGACATGAAGTGACGCAAGGTTAGCTGTGTTGAACAGTGGTGGAAAGAGTACTAAGAAATTGTACTTAAGTAAAAGTATTGCTATTTAAGGAATTTATCATTTTTTTTATATTTTCACCCAAAATGAGACGATGTGAGCATTTTGGAGCAGGGTTAACCCTAACCCTTAGACCCATGTACTTTAATGTCTGTTTCACAAGTGAGACCCAGAAAATCCCTTATATGGAAAAATGCATCAGATATCAACTGAATAACATGCAGATAGACACACTTCGACTGACGAAACGTGGAAGACAATAAACACACAATTGCAATGCAATGCTAATTGACATAGCTTGTATCACAGTAAAGATTTTTATAAAAACATTTTCTGTCTCACTGTGATAAGAAGCAAGATGGAACCACAGAAGCTAACTGTTTCAAACACGACTGATGTTATATAGTGATTTTGGAGCAAAACATGATATTAGTCTCATAAATTGTCATGATTGACGCTATGTTAAGCAAACATACCTATCCCTGTTGCCAGGAGCAACTGTTTTATAACTCATTTTGAAAAGTACATTCACATATAAGATTATGTGGTTGTTTTTAAGAAGGGCAAAAGCAAAGAAGGGTAAGTGAGGGTTTAAAATTAAATAAAAGGGTTTAAAACAGTGTGAATAGAAAGGTGCCAGTAAAAAAATAATGTGGGGTGTGGGTAAGGTTGGGCATTATTGGAATTTTAATGATTCCAATATTCTTGTCAATTCCTAATTTTGATTACAATAGGGTAAAAAAAAATTTAATAAATAATCTTAGATATCATCTTATTACAAAATATTTCATAGTTAGCTGAATACTATGAATGAAAATCAACAGGCTAAAGAACACTTACACAAGGATGTGTGTGTAGCAGAGAAAACAGCCCGCGAGTCTTCTTGACTTGAATGGTTTAAAATCACATTGAAAGTGTAGTTTGTTATAATAACAAAGGTGGACTCCAGGCACATTTTCGGTAGGACAAAAAAAGAGCATTTTATTTAACATTTTAACCCATACCTAGGCTTGGGAATCCTAAATCTATTCCAATTCTGGAATAGGATGCTTAAGGTCAGGAATCGTCTACTTGTTATAAAATTTTAATTTCGATTCCTCTTATCGATTCTTTTGTGTGCATTTTAATATGACTTTAAACCATTCATGCACAAGAAGACTTGTGCATTGTTTTCTGTACTGCACACATAGGGGCATAGCCATCATTTCAGAAATGAGGGGGACAGAAATGTAAAAAAAAAAAACTTTTGACTTTTGTCTAATTGACAAGCTTTTTTTTTTTTGCTTATGTCTTTTAATTGGCCAAGAAATCAAATACACTGCTGGACGATAACCAATCATTTGTATTCTATCATTTTTTTCTGTATTTTCCTAATGACAATTTTAGGATTGGTTTATACAAACACATAATAAGGCAGAATAGTTTCTATATTGTAATAAATGTTATGTCAATTAGCACGGCATTATTCATATACTATGTATTACCTGGAAATTAAGATATACAGCGGTAGAGGGATGCCTTTGTCCATATTAGGGATTTCCTGCACATCATAAGTTATTACTTCCACGAGGCTGTTTTGGACTTTCTGCGCGAGAGCGCCCTCCAGCTTTGAGTATGAATGAAACATGCACTGCATGTTCACATCGTCTCGTTTTGGATATGTATAAATCGGCCGGTCAAACATATACTAGCCTATGTAGTTTCTTCACCCACGTGCACACACATCCAAAGCACGCACACATAAAAAGTGATTTAAAATGAATCTGATTAACAGATAAATCATGGCTGATCTATCAGCCAGATGAACGTAAAAACGTGCTCCACCCCAGAAGTTTGACAAGTGCTCGTCAAATGCCAGCTCGCTCTTGTTTTCCATCAGAGCCTCTTTTGTCTTTTTTTTTTTTGTACTTTGGAATTTTTTTAAGACACAAGTAAATAAGCCAACATAAAATATATTTCTTTATATATGTAATTATGCAGGAAATGTTAAACATGAACATATATCTGGTATTAGTATCTGAAATTCATTTGAATATACAATGAATAACACGATACAAGCCTCTGTTACTATATTGCTCTATGTTGTATTGAAATTCAAAGCTTGCATCATTTTGGAAATAAAGCTTCCTTTGTACCATACTGTATTTAGTCAGCATTATTTCTCTGAATAATTTATGGTGTGTATATTTTAATGTCCTGATTGAGCAACATCTATTTCAGACTTTTAGATCATGCAAATTCTATGGTGTTTTAGTATTACCGTTTCCATATGAGTAAACTTATGTATATATGTTGAATTAATTATTATTTTAACCAACCTTTTAATCATTACCTGCTTCAAAATTAATGATGTTAACAAAATAATTGTTGAAATATTTGCAGTTAGCCTACTGTACGAATAAAAACACTACAACAACAATAATACAAATAACAAATAAACAGTGAAAAACTGTACAAGGTGAATTAAGTTATATGTGTATACAAAGCAAATATCTCTATTCAGATTTCAGAATGAGCATGTTGTCATTTGTAATACATATGTTGAGCATCCAATGTTTATTTTTATTTATCTGATGAACGCTACTGTAATTTAAATGAAGGTAACTTTTAAATACCTAGGGGAAATCCCTGACATTAAACAAATAACCGTTTACATGCTTAGGGCGTTTGCATTGTATGAATGTACAGGGATACTTAAGATATAAAAACGCTGACTTGATGTTTTCTCATTAATTCTATTAATTCAGTATAATGTATGGGAATATCTAGTCTCAGCCTCAGACATCACGCCCACAGACCGTTGGCTGAACGTCTGATGCATACGGCACACTTAGCTGGAAACACTTTAGGAGTTTTGAAGTTGTCATTGGGTTGGCTGAATTAAACCCTATTCGCACGGGATTAGTATTATCTGGGGACCTTGTGTGATTTTGAAATTACCCCCCCACGTCTGAATTTCGTGTGGTACATTCGCACGGGATAAGTGAAGCCTGTGATTTTACTCGAATTTACTGACTCATCTCCCAGATACGATGTCAAGGCTTTGAGAGTCCCGTTCTATGGTCCAGTTAGATTGATTTAAAAAAATTAACTAATATAGTTTCGTGTCATTTACATTTCACCAGGTTAAAATAATATCTAAAGCTTTATGCTTGATTTATTTGTAACACATTAACCTCAAAACCTTTTCAGCTTTCTCTTTCTGCGAAAGATGGATAAAAAGGCGCACAGGAAACAAAAACCTTGAAAAATTATATACGATCCGCCAAATGCTGGCCAAATCACAGAGATGCCGATTCGCACGGGACTAATAATATCACAGGACGTCGGTTTTCGGTGAAATATGGTAAGTCATTTGCGGGGGAATTTTTACTTTACAAATTACAGACATGGCTGATTCGCACGGGATTAAGATCACAGACAACCTCCACAATTATTACAAATGACTGGAGGTCACCAGGTAATACTAATCCCGTGCGAATAGGGCTTTATACAGGATTTGCGGGAGACGTGTGTGTCACGTTCTTTAACATTCTGCCTGGAAACAAAGATGTTGTGATGCCAAACCCCTTCATGGAAGAAGAAAGCCATCGTGCTTACAACTGTGACGAGCGCTTACCAGGATCAACTAAACACTGGATTTTCAAAAGTATGTGAAATATTTAAAGTTTGCAGCATAGAATTTTTAAAATACGTCCAAGAGTTTTACTCATCTTTTGTTATTGTGGGGACATTTCCTCGCCCCTAAACATGATGCGGCACAAAAAGAAATGTGATTGGTTGCTTTACCTGTCAGTCATAAGGCCTCTTGGGTGGGCCTTGGCCATTCAAAGCGGCCAAGGTTCCCAGACCTTCTGCCATCATTCTGAAGGTCTGGTTACGCAAGACTAGGGAATACCATTATGGTGGCGCGGTGAGCAATCCAGTTCTCTAGATCAGTGGGAACAACTCACCCTGTCGTGACTAACCAATCAGAATCAAGCCTTCCAGAGAGCCGTGTGTAATAAAAAAATATTTATTACATTCAATATTGAAAAGTGCTATACAATAATGAATTACCTGCCAAATACCCGTAGACTCCAACTTCAACAAGAGTAAGCATTTTGTCATCTCCAGGAAGATGAACAATCATATAACGTCCCACCATCCCACCGCATGAGAAAGTGGCAGTGGCACTGGCCGCAAGAGTAGAAATCACACCACATCTACAGACAGAAAGATTGTTTGTTATTGGTTTGTCTTAATCTGCAGTGCTATTAATAGGCTAAATACAGTCAAATAAATCCTCACATGGTGTTGCTGTAAACGTCAAGAAAGTTTCCGATACGAATCACCGCCCCGTTAATCCTATCAGCATAGATATTTCTATTGGTGATGGTGACTCTGTTCACTCTGTATACTTTCAGTAGGTCCACTCTCCACCACGGGTCAGTCTCTGATTTGGTGTGGGCCATGGTGGTCAACAATCCATCAATAGCATAAGTAGGTAGCCAGATTCCATAATCTGATGACTCACTAGTTTCACCCCAAAGTGCTGCGTTCTCTGGAAAATGTTTCACGAATAAAGGCCAGTAAGAAGTCACCATTGTTTTATTCTTATCAAGCATTAGATCTCAAAGGGGATTTTTAAAGCATCTTACCAAAGTAATCTTTATTACTTATCAGCAATGTCAGAAATTAAGGGTGCAAAAAATGCCAGAGATATTTAAAGTGAACAGGCAAAAGAACGAACAGCTATCCGGCTATTTATTTCTTTTTTCAAGTCAGATAATGTAATTTCTAAGTACTTTTACATTTCTAAGTACTTTAATATTTGCCAGTTCAAACAGACAAAACAGAACAAAGATTGAAATAAAATGAATGCTTGCCTTCTTGTCCATTTGCCATTCCTTCAATCAATAAAAACCCTGTGGACATGAGATTTATGAGATTTATGAGTAGAACTAGGTTTTGTTAAATCACAATCATATTTGCATTCCCTTTGATATTGTCACTAACAAACTATCTAAATGATAATGGAAACATAAAATAGACATAATAATAATGACAAAATCTGCAACAAGAAAAATATTGTAATCTAAAGTGGGACGAGGAAACATTCCTGTAAATCACTATCAGGTGTTCTTGACAAATACAGACTATCAAACTATTTTTATACACAAATTAGCATCTATTTATCATAAGATTTGTTTGGTAAAGTAGATCTAAAAACAACTTTGAAGACCTATCCAAGAGATTAAGTGACAAACAAATCCACATTCTACAATCAATAAGTTTGAGATCAGTAAATTTAAGAACTTCACGCTTTCATTCAACAAGGGCACATTTAATTAATCAAAAGTGTCAATAAGGACATTTATAACATTACAAAATATTTATATTTCAAATAAATTATGTTGTTTTGAACTTTCTTTTCTCCAAATAACTTGCAAATAAATAATGCATCATAGTTTACACAAAAATATGATGCAGCACAACAGTTTTCAGCACTGATAATAATCAGAAATGTTTCTTGAGCAGCAAATCAGCATATTATTATGATTTCTGAAGATCATGTGACACTGAAGACTGGAGTAATGATGCTGAAAATACACCTTTAATAACAGCAATAAATTAGTTGAACATATATTCACATAGAAAATGTATTTCTTTTACTTATTTTCAGTTGTAATATGTTTGAAAATATTAGTTGTTTTGTAACAATACACAGAGCACAAGTATATAATGCAAACAATGATAAAAATGTATGGTTAAACAAATACCTTAATTATAGACAACCATAAATGTATGAAACAGCAACTGATCAAGATTAAGTTTATTTGGCAAGAAATTTCAACACGAACAGAGCAACATTTCTGAACAATGGAAAAACACTGCAGAAAACTCTGTTATTATGTTAGTGTGAATCTAATAAAAAGCAGATACATGAATGTTGTACTTTACCCAGTAAAATCCACAGGATATTGTAGAGCTTCTTCATGGTTGTTTAAAGGCATCTGTCTTTCTCTTAGGATGGAGAGTGTGCATTATATACATTTTATGGAGGACGATGCATTTAAATGTGCATCACATGACATTCCTCGTCTCTCCACCCTTCCGTCACATTCTCCTGTCTGTCAGCTGCAAAAACACAGACAAACAAATAAGCGTCAAATAAGCAAGCAGCTGTAGAACATGTGCAGGACACTTAAATGTGATTGTGCTTTTTCCATTGATGAACTTACATTAGGACATCAGAGCTCCTCCATTTCTTACTGTTTTTAAAGGTTATGTAAATCTTGTTTGTGTTCTCTAACCTTAATGTAGTTTAAAAGTTCTAGAATGCATGAATGAATTATTTAAAAGCAATCAAAAACATTAGTGACATCCATTGATTTATTTTTTTTGCAAATTTTGTGTCCTCAACTCTCCAACATTTGCATTGACACTCATGCAGTACAGGCTGAGGTGGAGTTTTTTTGTTTGTTTTTATAGTTTTGCATAGAACAACATTAACAGTAGCAGTTTCCAATGGTACCCTGCTGGCCAGCAGTACCAGTGGTGGTCGTTGTTAACCCAGACATCGACTGATCCAGTATGGAAATCTAGTTTATGATCCGCATGTTTAATATGGCACAAGTTTCACGAATAGACCCTATTCCATCTAAGCTACTAAAAGAGTTGCTTAAGTCATAGATCCTCTTCTGCATATTATTAATTCACCAATGACATTAGGATATGTTCCCAAAACCTTCCAATTGGCTGTTATTAAGCCTCTCATTAAAAAACACAACTTGATCCTAGAGAATTAGTTAATTACAGACAAATCTCCCTTTTCTGTCAAAAATACTAGAAAAGGCAGTACCCTCTCAGCTATGTTTCTTCTTAGAAAGAAATGGTATCTGTGAGGTTTTCTAGTCAGGATTTAGACCGTATCATAGTACTGAGACCACTCTCATCAGAGTTACAAATTTCCTGCTCTCGAAGAAGCAGTCGAGCAGCAGAAGAGGACAGCAGTTTGTAAGTGTTTGTCTTGTTTTTTCATTTGTCGTTGCTAGGAAGCATCATTTCACTTACCGTGGTAAATACGTTTTCAAGTTGCATTTTTTCACGTGCGTATCGCAGAACTTTCCAGTTTCGGTTTGCTAAATAGTAAGGCGTGGCCAAAGCCAGTAGAAGTACTTATTTACCTGTTTGAAAGCACTTGTTAGAAGAAGCAGTCAGTATGTAGTCAGTAGCAGTCAGGAGGGTGTATTACAGAAAGATCCTAACTTTAAAATCTTATCTTATCTGTTTGGTAAACATTGTAATTTCAGTTAGGACCACATTTAGGACAAAAGCTATTACAGAACAGCGTTTCCTAAGTGTGTTGTCTTATCTTAACTACAGATAAGAAGGGGGTATTACAGAAACCTCCTAACTTGACAAAAAATTCCTAAAAACTGGCTTAAAGGAACACTCCACTATTTTTGAAAATAGGCTCATTTTCCAACTCCCCTAGAGTTAAACAGTTGAGTTTTACCGTTTCGAATCCATTCAGCCGATCTCCGGGTCTGGCGGCAGCACTTTTAGCTGTAGCTTAGCATAGATCATTGAATCTGATTAGACCGTTAGCATCTCGCTCAAAAATGACCAAAGAGTTTCTATATTTTTCCTATTTAAAACTTGACTCTCTGTAGTTACATCGTGTACTAAGACCGACGGAAAATTAAAAGTTGTGATTTTCTAGGCCGATATGGCTAGGAACTATACTCTCATTCCAGCGTAATAATCAAGGAACTTTGCTGCCGTACCATGGGTGCAGCAGGCGCAATGTTATTACGCAGCGCCTGAAAATAGTCCCCAGCTAGATAACTTCCAACAAGCCTATTTTCAGGCACTGCGCAATATAAATATCAGCAAAGTTCCTTGATTATTACGCCGGAATGAGAGCTCCTTTCTCCTTTTGAAAGAAAGATATCCTGGGATTGTGAATGACCACAGAGTGTCAGGACCTCGGTTTAATGTCTCATCCGAAGGACGATGCTTGTTGACAGTATAGAGTCCCCATCACTATACTGGGGCGTTAGGACCCACACAGACCACCGGATGAGCACCCCCTGCTGGCCTCACTAGCACCTCTTCCAGCAGCAACCTAGTTTTCCCAGGAGGTCTCCCATCCAGGTACTGACCAGGCTCAGCCCTGCTTAGCTTCAGTGGGTAACCAGTCTTGGGCTACAGGGTGATATGGCTGCCGGCAAGGAAATGTTTAATCGTAGAACGACTCTTGGAGGACACTGAAGATGTGTTACATTTGGATGACAAAACACTTATAAGTAATAACAGACTGCCGTGCAACATGATATTACAGTTAGCACAGGAACTGCAACCAGCATTACAGAGACCAACAAAGCGTCACAGAGCATTACCGGTTATAGTGCAAGTGACTAATGCCTTACACCGTGTCTACACTGGACGCGAGCGGCATGGCGCGACAAAATACTATAGAACTCATTATAATTAGGGATGCACTGATATCTGGTATCGGTATCCGGCCTGATACTGAGTTCCTGTACTCGTACTTGTACTCGTTAAAATGCCCCGATACCAAACGGCGATACCACACAGCATGTGATAAGTGCCATATTCAGACAAAGAAACACCGACAACAGACAGAAGAATGGAGTTATTAGAGATTAAAGATGTCTACAAAGTATATGTATGCAATGAATATAAAACATTCAGTATTAATGCCTGTATAGCTGATTTGCGCCAGCTGGTAAGCAAATCACGCTGAGTGGATTGAGCGCACGGCGGTGCAGATGCGCGAGCTTGTCGAGTGAATATCCCGTTCTCACAGACATCACTGGAAAGCTTGTAGTTCGGTCGGATATGTCAAAAAGAAGTAAGTAAAACATTGCACAAGTTACTTAATGGTAGGGAGGGAGGGAGGGGGAGAGAGAGAGAGAGAGAGAGAGCGCACACTTCTGTTGTGTGCTCTTTATTGATGTTCGCTCACTTAGCACGCATCATTTGGATTAAAACTAAATCATAAATATAAGAAAATTTATAGGGGCATTCACTATAAACCTCATTTATTTTTACCCTTAAGCATACACGACTTTCTGGCGAAAGTGAAACTAACAGCCTGTGTGAAATGCGCTAGGCTGTACTGTACTTGTCCCTCTCATTCTGCACCAGTACAAATACGTGCACGCATTGCGCGTGTTTTGCTTGCTTCATGAGTGTTTCTGCATTATATGAGTGGCTTTGGAAAATAAATAGCTGCACATTTTAGATGAAAAAAATGTGACTTCTATTTATGAAAATATCACAGTTAGGAGATTTATAACGAGTGGTTCCCTACCTTTTTACAGCAAATCGCGTGATTACAGTACTAAGCCACTGCAATGGAGCAGCTCTAATGCTATTAAATTAAAGATGATGTAGGCTACCATGGAGAGAGAAAAAAATGAACAGTGAAAGTAACAAAAACGTGTAAAATACATTTTAATGGGCATAATTAAGTGTGAAAATAACCAAATTATATACAGACCAGATATAATTTTTGATATTTTTTAACTAGTGGGTGTAGGACACTATAGTTTATGTAAAGTGAGGATAGCAAAATAAACTAAACTGTGATATATTATACCCAATAATTCTTCATACAGTGGACTACCAGTAAAATTTATACAAATTTGGGACCAAAAATTATTGTTCTGACCAAGAATTTTTTCTGACAAACTTTAACTCTGAGTTCTTGTCATATTTTATTATAATTTTCTAAACTATAGCGAATAAACTGTGATAATGTGAGAAATGTTGAAGGTGTCTGAATAAATTTTGGTTTGACTGTATCTATTTGATAAATTAAGTTAACCAACTAACATTATACATACTCTTTTGGTTTCCGTACCCAATATTTAAAAAATTTACAAATGCAATGAAAATACTGGTATCGGTACTCAGTATCGGCAAGTACCAAAAATAAAAGTATCGGTATCGGGCAAGTACTGGAAAAAGTGGTATCGGTGCAAACCCTAAATTAAGCTTTAGCGTTAGTTCTGGCAGGTCACGTGAGTCAAGCTTGCATCAGCTGATTCTCAGCTGATCACATCTACCTATAGGAATACGACACCTATCGCGGCATTCCTATATAAGCTGTATTCAGTATTCAGCAGCTTTTTAGCTTGCTTCGGAGCAAATTAAGCATCGCTGCTCGCAAATCAAACTGTTGCAGCGTGTTTCAGAACATCTGAAATCCACATCTAAGATAAGTGAATGCTGTTTTAATCCATATCGCTGTGTATATTACAAACTTTATGCTAAGTATCTATCATTCTGACGATAGTGGTCCTGACAGAATTATAATCAGTGATGCTGTCTACACTGGTTGCGGCACAGTGCACAATGACAGATCCCCGACAATAAACTGCTGCCGCTTTCTATTTATGATGTGCTCACACAAATTTAAAATGATTTTCAACGGTCGCTTTGTCGTGTCCAGTGTATAGTAGACAGACTAGCTGTTGCGGCGTGGAGCGGTGGGACACAACAGCTGTCGCGTCCGGTGTAGACACAGTGTTACGATTTTCAAAGTGAAGTATCTTCTATTATTTTGTTTACCTCTTCAGCAGCTCGCACAGTGTTGGTTGCTTGGTAACAGACCTGAGAGTGGATTGTCGAGCTTGATAATGCAATTTAAGATTTCCTAACTAGAGATAAGATACGATTTTGTAAGATAGGATAAAAATCCCAAATCAAGTTAAGATTTGCTTCTGTAATACGAATTTCTGACATATCACATCTTAAGTTAAGACCTAAGACAAGAAACTTTCTGTAATATGCCCCCAGAAGAGGACAGCAATTTGTAAGTTTTTTGTCTTGCTTTCTCATTCGATTTCAGCGCGGTTGTCATTGCTAGGAAACACTGTTTCACTTACTGTGTCTTACGGTGGTAAATACATGCTCAAGTCGCATTTGTTCTCGTGTGTATCGGGACTTTCCAGTTTCGGTTTGCTAAATAGTAAGGCGTGGCAAGCTGACTTCATTAACAAGTACTCAGGCAAGTATAAAATTGGTTAGTTCACCGCGGCAGCGGTCGCAGCAGCCCACGTGTGAAGACTGACGAGTTTAAAGACCATCGACTCTACCTGCGCAACTCCACCGTGCAAGGACACTGACAAGGCACTTGAGTATTGCTTTTCTCCCCTTTCTTTACTTTTTGTACAGCTTGCTCTCATATACTTGTTTAGGACAATTGTACTCACTATGTGCTTTCAAATCTCTACTATTACTACTAACACTCGGAAAGCACGGACTGTATGTTAGAGGCAGGCCAATCCTAATAATCTACGCCTGTCCCTCTGTCCTCTACTACTTTACTCTCTATTCCAATTGGTCTCTGGAACTGCCAGTCTGCTGTTAACAAAGCAGAATTTATTTATTCTATAGCTACTCATTCCGGTCTCAACCTCATGGCCCTAACTGAGACTTGGATCAAACCTGAGGACACTGACACGCCTGCAGCCCTCTCCACAAATTTCACTTTTCCCCATACCCCTCGCACGATTGGGAGGGGTGGAGGTACTGATCTCCTTATCTCAAATGAATGGAAATTTGATCTTCAACCATCTCTTACAGGCAACAGTTCATTTGAATCACATGCAATTACTATTACCCACCCTGTTAAAATCCACTTTGTAGTCATTTATCGTCCCCCAGGTCAACTGGGAAACTTCTTGGAGGAGTTGGATGTGTTACTATCAAACTTTCCTGAGGATGGTACTCATCTGTTACTGCTCAGTGACTTCAACATCCACCTAGGAAAACCCCAGGCTGCTGACTTCAACACTCTGATCGCCTCATTTGATCTCAAGCGAGTGTCTACTATGGCTACTCACAAATCAGGTAACCAACTGGACCTCATCTACACACGCTATTGCTCCTCTGACAACACTTTAGTTACTCCACTGCACACCTCAGACCACTTCCTCATCACTTCTAACCTCACAGTAACTCCTGACACAGCACACACTGCTCCGCAGGTCACCTTTCGATGTAACCTACGCTCACTCTCTCCCTCTCGCCTATCCTCTATGGTTTCATCCTTACTTCCTTCACCCTCTCAGTTGTCAGCACTGGACACAAACAGTGCTACTGGCACTCTTTGCTCCACTCTAACATCTTGTTTAGACAACTTTTGCCCACTTTCATCCAGACCAGCACGCACTACCCCCTCTGCCCTCTGGCTGTCCAATGTTCTCCGTGAACATCGCTCTAAACTTAGGGCTGCAGAGAGGAAATGGCGCAAATAAAAAACTCTACCGACCTTAGTGTGTATCAGTCACTCCTCTCTTCCTTCTCTGCAAATGTCTTCACTGCTAAAACGACATACTACCACAACAAAATTAACAACTGTTCTGACTCTCGCACATTTTTCAAAACTTTCTCTTCTCTTCTCTGTCATCCTCCCCCTCTTCCTTCATCAACTCTTACAGCTGATGACTTTGCAATTTTCTTCACAAATAAAACAAGAACCATCAGTGACCAATTCTACATACCACAAACTGATGATAACTTCATAACTAATACACCCTCTCTCTCCTCCTTCTCTCCACTCTCGGAGATGGACAATCATCCTACCACTTGTCCACTTGATCTTATCCCCACTCATCTCCTTCAGGCCATTTCTTCTTTAGTCATACCTTTGCTTACTCACATTATCAACACTTCTGTTCACACTGGTACATTTCCAACAGCATTTAAGCAGGCTCAAGTAAGCCCACTGCTTAAAAAACCCTCTCTAAATCCAGCACTTTTAGAAAACTACAGACCGGTATCCCTTCTTCCATTCATTACAAAGACACTTGAGCGAGTTGTGTTTAACCAACTCTCTATGTTTCTTGCACAGAGCAACCTGCTGCTTTTGACACAGTTAGCCACCAGATTCTCCTGTCCACGCTCAGAAAGATGGGCATCTCAGTA
This sequence comes from Sinocyclocheilus grahami, assembly GCF_001515645.1. Taxonomy (NCBI): domain Eukaryota; kingdom Metazoa; phylum Chordata; class Actinopteri; order Cypriniformes; family Cyprinidae; genus Sinocyclocheilus; species Sinocyclocheilus grahami. Next base: position 145,326 of record NW_015506902.1, read on the forward strand.
ACCGCATTCCTGTTTGTTCAAGTCCTACCTCTCAGGTAGGTCCTTCAGGGTGTCTTGGAGGGGTGAGTTTTCTAAGTCACAACTTCTTGCTACTGGGGTTCCTCAAGGCTCAGTGCTTGGACCACTTCTCTTCTCCATCTACATGTCGTCATTAGGATCCGTCATTCAGAAGCATGGCTTTTCTTATCACTGCTATGCTGATGACACTCAACTCTACTTCTCATTCCAAACAGATGATCCGACGGTAGATGTTCGCATTGCAGCCTGTCTGAGAAACATTTCTAGCTGGATGAAGGACCATCACCTTCAGCTCAACCTTACTAAGACAGAACTACTTGTGGTTCCAGCAAATCCATTGTTTCATCACAACTGCTCTATACAGCTGGGTTCGTCAACCATAACTCCTTCCAGGACAGCCAGAAACCTAGGAGTTGTGATCGATGATCAGTTAAGCTTCACAGAACATATTGCTACAACGGCCTGGTCCTGAAGATTTGCCTTATACAACATTAGGAAGATTAGACCCTTCCTATCAGAGCAAGCCGCACAACTTATTGTCCAAGCTCTTGTTCTCTCCAGACTGGACTATTGTAATGCTCTCTTGGAGGGCCTTCCGACATGTTCCATCAAACCTCTGCAACTGATCCAGAATGCAGCAGCGACAGGGGTCTTCAATAAGCCAAATAAAAGCTCACGTTACTCCTCTCCTCATCAGGTTACACTGGCTACCAGTAGCCTCTCGCATCAAATTCAAGGTACTGATGCTTGCCTACAAGACAACCACTGGCGCTGCACCAATATACCTAAACTCACTAGTTCAAACTCATGTGCCCTCCAGAAGCTTGCGTTCTGCAAGTGAACAGCGCTTTGTGGTGCCATCCCAAAGACGCTCAAAATCACTCTCACTGACCTTTTCCTGGTCTTTAGCCATTTTCAAAAAACATCTAAAGACACATCTTTTTCGCCAGCACCTGACCAACTAATACTAGCACTTACTTGTACTATTCCATTCTATTATTAAAAAAAAAAACACCCTAGCTATGTGTATTGTGCTAGACTAACTGAGACTTATGGCACTTGTATACTGTTGTTGTTCTCTCGTTGGTCTGATTGCTTCTATCGTTCTCATTTGTAAGTTGCTTTGGATAAAAGCCTCTGCTAAATGATTAAATCTAAATGTAAATCATCCAATTGGGGTTGTATCTCTCTATTAGTGCTACGGAATCTTAGCGCTGCATTTGACACTATCGACCACAACATTCTTTAGAACAAACTAAAAATTATGTTGATGTAACCGGTCTGTTGCTGACCGCCGTTACCATCATCTGCGTTGTGTGTAAGAAGACCCAGAACACTTTCACTTCTGTTCACCAAAAGGGGATTTATTGACAGCCACGCCCAGCATTACCTTCACTCCGTCTGTGGATTAACATGAATAAAGATCATATCTCTCTTTCTTGGGCATTCCATAAAGACATTCCTCTCCCCAGCACATACAATGCGAACTTTCTTTGTGCAACAGTTGAGAAAGACACTGTTAACACTGAAACATTATAGTATTAACACAGTACGAGAATATAAAAAGAAGAAAATAAACAATAAGAGTGAAATACCTGGGGATTAACATGAATAAAGTTCATATATCTCTTTCTTGGGCATTCCATAAAGACATTCCTGTATGATATAATATTTGTTAGCTAATTAATGACTCCAAACAGCCCACACGATATAACACATTCTTAATCCACTTGCGCATAAAACTTATAACAGAACACTGCATATAGTCTCAGTACCATTTACAATAGAATATTTAGTCGATTTATACACTTTGCAAACTTAACTCACTTATAAAATGAAGAGCTCTGACAAACGCTTACCTCTTCTTCTTCTTCTTCTTCTTTGGTGTTTATTGGCGGTTGGCAAACCAACTTGTAGGTGCATTACCGCCACCAACTGGACTGGAGTGTGGAACAGAATACGTGTTTATGGGAGTGACAATGCGAGAAGGTGAGGAGAACCCCCCCCCCCAAAAAAAATTAATAAAATTAAAAAAATTAAAAAAAATTAAAAAAAAAAATTATAATAATAATAATAAATAAATAAATATATATATATATATATTTATAATAAAAAATAAATAAATAAACTGATTTTAATAATAATAAAAAAAAATATATATTTTTTTTTTAATTATTTTACTTAACTTCGTTTCTTTAATAAACTTAATGATGCAATCATATATAGCCTTTTCCCCTAGAATACCAGTTATAGAGAAGTCTTTGTGATCAACATTCTTTAATGACTGAATAAAATGGCATCTTTCTTTGTTGTATTTCCTGCAATGAAGCAGTACATGTTCAACTGTTTCTTGCTGACTACAATAAATACATTCCCCAGTTGAGTGCTTGCCAATTTTAAACAATGTACTATTAAGTCCTCCGACCCCTACGAAATCCACTCTGATAAGGAGACAAGAGATCTTTACTAAACGCTTACCTCTCCCCAGTACATACAATGCGAACTGAAGAGAAGCGCGCACTCACTTGAAGCGTCAATAGAGCGCCATGAGCAATTTTCAAAATAAAAGTCTCTAAACAGTGAACAGCAGAATCAACAAATATTGCTCAAAGAAAAACAGAAATAAATCAATATTACAATAGAAAGGTTTTCAGTGAAAAAGCAATGTGTTACATTCAAATTGTATTCATTATAACTCGTTACATTGACATTAGGGGAATTGCATTGGCATGGTTCAAATCATACATATCTGTCTGCCATCAATTCATATCAGTGAATGAAGAGGTATCATACCGATCACAAGTGCAGTATGGAGTACCTCAAGGCTCAGTACTAGGACCATTGCTTTTCACGCTTTACATGTTACTCTTAGGTGATATAATCAGGAAACATGGTGCTAGCTTTCACTGTTATGCTGATGATACGCATCTCTACAGTATATTTCTTCATGGCCCAATTTGCAAAACTAACGGAATGCATAGTTGATATAAAAAATGGATGACTAGTAATTTCCTATTACTAAATTCTGAAAAAACAGAGGTTTTAATTATTGGACCAAAAACATCTGCATGTAATAACCTAAAACATTGTCTAACACCTGATGGCTGCTCTGTTAATTCTTCATCATCAGTTTGGAACCTATGTGTGCTATTTGATAGCAATACTTCCTTTGAAAACCATGTTTCTAAAATTTGTAAAACCGCATTGTTCCATCTTAAAAATATATCTAAATTATGACCTATGCTCTCAATGTCAATGCAGAAACGTTAATGCATGCGTTCATGACTTCAAGGTTACTGTAATGCTTTATTGGATGGATGCTCTGCGCTCTTACAGTTTTTCTCTATTGTTAAACACTATAATCATGCTTTGAACTAAAATTTCAAAACCATAACGTCATTTTTTTTAAAAAGCACACCCATTTCCCTAAACTATAAACACTATTCCCCTGCTTTGACACATTAGTCAGATTTGGTGAAATGTTACTGCAAAACTCGACACACAAATCCCTGCATTTCTCAGTGCTTATACCATTTGGTCATTTAGAAAGCACTAGCATTCAATATTGTTCACTCAAGTCAGCACAGTTTGAGCTCAATTAGCAGCCAATTACCCAACTGGAAACACTAGGAGTCAAAATGTATCACACACCAATCAGAACCTTCGATAGAGAGATAAAAGGGCCAAAGTCAGCTCATTCAGGTTGAAACAATGGATCCAGAGAGACGTGAAGATAGAGGTCGAGAAGGAGTTGGGAGTGGAGGACGAAATAAAGGAAGTGGAAGACACTGCATGGAAAGAGTGATTTTCGTCAGTTAACAGCACTGTAAATTGCTGTGGAAGTTTCAGGTTAACGACTGTTCACGGGAATGTTCAGGCAACACAGATAATTGTCGGGAACTGCCGATAACTGACGTGGAATTGACACCCCCCTGCTGCCCATTCCCTTGGCCTAGGTGAAACTTTCATATGTAAATGACTAGCTATACTGTAAGCTACAAATGCAAACCAGGGTAGTGTGGGGATGAACTCACTGATCAGGAGGTGATACTTTTGTAAATAATGGGCAAATTACTCAAATGTAAAGAAAATTATTAAATTGTTGCTTTAATTTTAATTTCAAATTGAATTTGAATTTTAAATGCTGTTATTCTTGACTTTATTCATCAAAGAATACTGTAACCTACGGAGCCCCTAAAGGGACATGGTGGTGGAAAAAAATCAGATTGAGTGAAAAAATTTGGGGTGGGAGGAAAAAATATTTGTCCGATTTTTTAAATTTTTTGCATTCTCTCGCAAAACCAGTTGAGTTCGGACAAACACTTCCTGTTTACTTTACAGATTGTAGTGGTTCATACAGCTCCATACATTCACAGTGGAGCAGTTCATAGAGTTTTGTTTTGAACTTGGATGAAATAGTCAGTGCATGCTTATCAAGGCACAGTTTTGGGACATTCTAAAACGCTTAATGTAAACCACTGGATGACTAAATTCAGTACATACCTTATTAATAAAGCATACAGACACGCAGAATAGCCCAGAATATGAATGTAACCTGGTACACTGAATTGCAATTTAAGAGTATCCCTCATAGAAAGAAAATGCTTAATTAATGGGACTAAGATATTGGTATAAAAAGGCAGAATTCAGTATACAGTTTATTAATAAATTAAAACCTTTCTGTGTTTAAATGCTTCTCTCTGAGTTCTTCGTTGAAACGTCACCTCGCATGTGACGAACCTCGACCAATCAAGTGCTAGGTAACGGTGACGCGGAAGGTTCGTCCTATCACATACGAGATAAGACTTGCATGTGACGAGCCTTGACCAATCAAGGGCTATGTCACGGTGACGTTGCATGATTTGTCTGGGTGGGTTAGTCCTATCACTTACGAGGTTTTGAGCACGACGGAAGATCGCGCGAAACAAGAACATATAAACACAAAGTTATTATTCCAGAATTTTCTTACTATTTTCATTCATCGCTCCATACAATGGCTGGACGTCGCCTCGCTTTCAGTGCCCCCGAGACTCCTCAGGGACGAAACACTTCAAGTCCCACAACAGATCCTGCTGGCAGCTATCAGTGGGCTTTTGCGTCAGTGAAGTGAGTTCTCTGCCGATGTCTCCCGGGAGTTTAGCTCCATCAACGATAGATTGCAGTCTTCGGAAGCTGCTCGACGGAGGAATTCAAAAGGAAGAGGTGTCTGCATAATCCCAAAATTGCTGTAAGAATTAATTCCCCAAATGAAATCACTTAAAGTGTTTCGACACTAGTTTGTTCACAGAGTAATTTTTTTTCTTGCAATTTGTAGGAGGCAGTCCATCGGCTACATAAATCACAAGCAAATTGTAGATAAACTCCTTTTTAGTTTGAACCCTGGCTGTAAGCCCGCAATTGACTGATGAAGGTCTAGATAAGAGTGCCTTTGTTGGTAAGTAATTTTTTTTAATGTTTCCCCTCTATTATGATTATTTCTGAATAGTTGTTTTTGGTGTTGTTTTTAACACATCTCTTTAATTGTTTATAGTGGCCTGCAAGACATATATTATGAAACTCTGCACATAAATTTCCGGTACAGCCAATCAGAGCTAGTCAGTGTGGCTGCATCTACTAAGACCTTAGCCCGGAGTCGCCAGAGGAGGAAGAGGGGAAGACGGGATTAGAATCATTAGTTTCTGTTGTATTTTTTCTGTTGCATACACTGTAACTATGTGGTACATAGTACTGATTATATGTAACAATTGTGTTTACAGCTGTTGGAGGCTAGGCAGAGTGTACTGGCTGCGGACGAGGTGGACTTCTGGAGGGGCATCACTGCTGACATGATGTCTGATGAAGAAGACGGTACTTTTGATGGAGTGTCGGGGTGGATTGTGATAACTCCATCGTTCCGCAGCCAGGAGCTCAGCATTCTGTGTTCCACACTGCAAGCAAGACTGGAAGCTAGTACAAAGCATGCAGCACTGCATCACCAGCGTCTGCGGGGTGGATTACCTTCTGGTAGATTGTCACCGCAAACTTATGACTCAGAGGCGGCAAAAAAGCACCTGAAGCCAAGCCACGTATGATGCCCTATCCAAGACTGTAGCCTCTGGCTAACTGACAAACTTGCTTGTGTGTGTGTGTGCGTACCGCAGGCCTCCACGGGCTTCACCCCCTTCGAACTGCTGTTTGGGAGACAGCCCCGTGGCCTTCTAGACGTGGCTCGGGAAGCCTGGGAGAACCAACCCGCCCCCCTTCGTAGCCTCGTCGAGCACGTGCGGGAGATGCGGGAGAGGATAGACCGGGTCATGCCGCTGGTGAAGGAACATCTGGTGACCGCCCAGCAACGACTGTACGACCGGCCCGCCCAGGCCCGGGAGTTCCAGCCGGGCGATCGAGTGGTGGTACTGGTCCCGACAGCTGCGTGCAAGTTTCTGGCGACCTGGCAGGGTCCCTACACCGTAGTGGAACGGATGGGACCGGTGACGTACCGGGTGCGGCAACCGGGCCGCCGACGGATGGAGCAAATCTACCACGTCAACTTGTTAAAAAAGTGGGTTCCCCGGCCCGAGCACCTGGCCGCGCTAGCCCATACCGGGCCCCTAGTAGTGGACATGGAACCGCAGCTGTCGGCGACACAGAAGACGGAGCTCGAGGCCCTGGTCAGTAAGTTCCGGGATGTGTTCAGTGAGACCCCGGGCAGAACTACCGTCATAGAGCACGAGGTCCGCACACCACCCGGAGTCCTGCATTCATATGCTAATCAGAACCATTCTGCCAGCATCCTCCCCACACCTGCCCTCCCTCCCCCAAATGGTATGTTTCCGACTGTTTCTGGCACCCGCAAACGGGAACTTCCCAGGCTGTGAACTGTCAATAATTGGCGGTGATTTGAGAAGTCATCAGGCATCCACAGGGACGAAAATCTGGCTTTTCATGCAGTGAGAGTAGGAGAAGGAGGAGTACGGAGAGGAGGAAGAGGAGAAAGAGGAAGAGGTTTTCGAACATCTTTCTGCCTGCATATTCTCCCTTTCTAAACCTTATATAGGCTGGGTTTTTTCAGCATGGCGGTGTAAAGTATATGACCGAAAATATTTGGACTTTACATTTAAAAATTACCTCAAGTTAGCATCAGGTAGCTAGTTAGCTAGCCAGTTAGCATCAGCTAACAATATTTTTCAAATTGACTATTTGTCAGGGAGAGTCCAGCCTCGTCAGGCCCAATCATCTCACACACCCGTTCACAATCAACGGAGTACTAATCAGCCGCACCTGTCACCACCTCATCAGCACTAGCTTAAATGCACAGTCACTGCAGTCACACTTCGTCTGGTCTTGAGTTCACTACGCTACTCCTTACCTGACTCACTGAACCCGGACTCCATCCTGATACCTACCCGATCCCTTCCATTCCATAGACTGTTGCTCTAACCCGTTTGCTCTCCATCTCTCTCTCCCAGCACCTGTTCAATAAAGCTCTCTGTTAACTTTACCTCTCCGTCCCTGGTCTCCTTCTGTACTGTGACAGAAGACCAGACCACAACTTACCCACCTCATGGAGCCACAACCACCGAACCCCCCACCACTGGAGAATTTAATCCACGCCATCTGTACGCCCGTTGTATCTGCCTCCCACAGTCCCATGGCACGGCCCGCTATCTTCTCCGGTGAGGCGGAAGACTGTGGTGGCTTCTTATTACAATGTTCCCTATACTTCAAGATGCAGTCACAAGCCTTTCCCAATGACCGCGCCAAGGTGGCCTTCATGATCTCATCTCGCCGGCCGCGCTCTTCATTGGGCCCAGTCTATGTGGGAAAGTAACATTCAGGCCCTTCGCACTCTATCTATGTTCACCGCCCACTTCAAGGAGGTGTTTAGTCACACCGCGACTGAGATATCTGTGCATGACCAGCTCTTCCGTATCCGACAAGGCAAGGACTCCGTGAGAGAGTATGCCATTAAATTCCGCACACTTGCGGTGGCGAGTGGATGGAACGAAGTGGCCTTACTGACTGCATTCCGGCAAGGGCTGAACGCAGACATTCGCCTTCAAATGGTGATATTTGACAACACTGTGGGATTAGAGAGTTTCATTCAAATGGCGATCAAGATCTCCCAACATCTCCTGGCCTGTACCCCGATCCAGCCACCCGCCTCACCAAGCACATCCGCCTCACCGGCTCCAGCACCAGAACCCATGCAAGTGGATTCGTACCATCTCACCCATGCGGAGCGTTCGCGGAGGATAACCACCGGACTGTGTCTGTATTGTGGGGAGCAGGGACACTTGATTCGCTCGTGTCCTATCCGTCCCTCACGACCCTCGGTGAGTACTATCCAGCTCAGCCCTCAAATTGCTACCTTGACCAGAATGACTGTATCATTAATCGCATCTCACGGATCCCTTTCAACGCAAGCCCTTGTAGACTCTGGTTCTTCGGGGAACTTCATATACTGCAACACACTCCACCACCTTCAACTACAACCACTGAAACATGCCCCAGTCCTCAATATCCTCACCATCCAGGGAAAGCCGTTGGGTCGTGGGAAGATCCAACTATGCTCCCCCACCATCATGCTCTGCATAGGGTGCCTTCATGAGGAAACCATCTCGTTTCTGGTGCTGGAGAATTCCACAGTGGAAATCATCCTGGGGCGCCCCTGGTTAACCCAACACGCACCCATCATTAACTGGAGCACCAACGAAGTTATTCGCTGGAGTGAGTACTGTCAGCAGCACTGTATGTCCCAAGTTCTTCCCCTATCACCTGGTTTCCTCCCTGTCTGTGCCACATCCATCGAGAGCCCCGAACCCACGGAACCACACAGCATTCCCTGGGAATACCGGGCGTTTCAGGATGTGTTCAGCAAGCGGACCGCGATGAAACTATCACCTCATCGGCCGTGGGATTGTGCCATAGATTTGCTGCCTGGAGCTCAACTCCCTAAGGGTAGGGTGTACCCTTTGTCCATCCCGGAGCAAGGAGCAAAGGAGGAGTATATTAAGGAGGCTCTCCAGCAAGGCTTCATCCGGCCCTCCACCTCACCGGCCGCTTCAAGTTTATTCTTTGTGGGCAAGAAGGACGGAGGCTTACGGTCTTGTATTGATTACCGGACCCTCAACTCACAAACCGTGAAGTACCCATATCCCCTTCCACTGGTGCCGGCCGCCCTCGAGGAACTTCGTGGAGCTCGTATCTTCTCCAAGCTGGACCTGCGAAGCGCCTATAACCTCGTTCGTATCCGCCATGGTGACGAGTGGAAGACCGCCTTCATCACGCCCACCGAACACTATGAATACTGCGTTATGCCGTATGGCCTATCTAACTCACCTTCCGTATTCCAGGGATTCATGAACGAGGTGTTCCGGGAGTTCCTCCATCATTCTGTGATCGTGTATATCGACGACATCCTGATTTACTCCTGGAACCTGGCCGAACTTTGCCACCACGTGGAGCAGGTCCTTCAACAGCTGAGAAAATACCACCTCTATCTCAAGCTGGAGAAGGGCGAGTTCCACCTTACCACCGTCAAGTTCCTTGGCTATGTCATCAGCCCTCAGGGCATCCAGATGGATGACAAAAAAGTCCAAGCCATTCACCACTGGTCACAACCCAAGACCGTTAAGGAACTCCAACGCTTTCTAGGATTCTTACATTTCTACTGCCGTTTCATCCACCATTTCAGTCAGCACACAGCCGCCCTGACATCTATGCTCCGTAATAAGCCCAAGTCTCTGTCCTGGACGCCCACAGCCCTCCAAAGCTTTGAAGAATTGAAGGAAGCCAATCCTTCTGCACCACTCCAACCCTCGCGCTGCCTGATCCTCAGAAACCATATGTCGTGGAAGTAGACGCGTCCACCGTAGGAGTAGGAGCGGTGCTCTCCCAGCAGTCTGGAGAGCCTCCCAGCCTCCATCCCTGTGCATACTTCTCCCGCAAGCTTTCCCCGGCGGAGCAGAATTATGACATTGGGAACCGCGAGCTTCTCGCCATCAAGCTCGCGCTGGAGGAGTGGAGACATTGGCTGGAGGGAGCTCTTCATCCCTTCCAGGTCATCACTGACCACCGGAACCTGAAATATCTTCGGGAGGTCAAACGCCTCAACCCCCGTCAGGCACGGTGGGCGCTGTTCTTCACCCGTTTCCAGTTCACTGTTACCTACCGTCCCGAACCCAAAAACACCCGAGCAGACGCTCTGTCATGCCTTCCTCAGGCCACCGAACGGGTAATACCCCTGGAGACCATTCTCCCTCCAGCCCTCATTGTGGGTCCCATTCAATGGACTCTCGACGAAGAGACCCGCCAGCCCACCCACTCCAAACCAGCTCCGCCGGGAGGTCCATAAGGGAAGGTCTATGTCCCATCCACTCTCCGCAATACCCTTCTGGACTTGCTGCATTCCTCTCCAGGCTCTGGACATCCAGGCTGCCAGCAAACCCTCTCGCTCCTCGAATCCCGCTATTGGTGGCCCGCTATGGCGCGAGAAGTCCGGCGCTTTGTCCAAGGATGCTCAGTCTGCGCCATCACCAAATCTTCCCGTCACCTACCTCAAGGCAAACTGGTTCCCCTTCCCATACCTCACCGGCCCTGGTCCCACATCGGAGTCGACTTCGTCACCAATCTCCCTGAGTCCGAATCCCATACATGTATTCTCGTAGTGGTCGACCGATTCTCAAAAGGATGTAAACTTCTCCCCCTCAGAAAATTACCTACGGCCATGGAAAACGCTACACAGTCTTTCGCAACTTTGGCATTCCGGAGGATATCGCCTCCGATCGTGGGCCTCAGTTCATCTCCTGGGTCTGGAGGGCCTTCTTCCATCTCCTGGGCGTATCAGTAAGCCTCACCTCTGGATATCACCCACAGTCCAACGGCCAGACTGAGCGCAATATCCAAGAGATCGAGAGATACCTCCGTAGCTATTGCCACCAGAACCAGAACCGCTGGAGCCTCTACCTTCCCTGGGCCGAGTACGCACAAAACTCCCTTCGACAGCAAACCACCGGCCTCACCCCATTTCAGTGCGTACTCGGTTACCAACCTCCCCTATTCCCGTGGACGGGAGAACCCTCAGACGTTCCAGCGGTGGATCACTGGTTCCGAGAGAGCGAGAGGGTCTGGGACTCAGCACATGTCCATCTCCAGCAGGCAGTACGGAGACACCAAGCGCAGGCCGATGTTCACCGCCGCCCTACTCCACAATACCAGCCGGGAGATAGGGTGTGGTTATCCACGCGGGACATTCGTCTCCAACTGCCTTGCCGCCCGCTGAGTCCCCGCTATATCGGATCATTCACCATCCGGAGGCAGATCAACGGAGTCACATACAGGCTTGAACTTCCTTCTCACTACCGCATCGCACCTACCTTCTGTAGCGTCTGCGTAGAATCATGCATGATCTTTGGGGTGTTTATGGCTTAAGAGACCCTTTTAGCCTTTTGACATTTGCATATAAATTACAGTTCTGGTAATTTAGAGAGACTCTGGTAAGACTTTACTTTTAATGGGGGTTTAAATTGCCAGATGGTTCTTTGCCATCAAGGAGATTCTAACCAGTCCTCCCCCACTATCATCTCCCCCATCTGACTTCAAACACGGTCCCAAAGAGCTGTAAATGACCCCGATGGGCCTGGCTAGCCAAGTAAACTAACACACACACAAACACAAACACACACACCCATAAAGACCGTTACTCTATTATACTCTACAAATATATCTGGTATATTGCATGTGTTGTTTGTACGTTTCCCTATTAGATTAGCTGAGTTACCACTCGTTATTTGTATTAGTTAAAGCCATAAAACACTGATATTCAGGTGTATGTATGTATCTTTGGTTTAATCTATTCCAAATGTTTGTTTCTTGGTATCAATATTATCTGCT